>NC_053491.1:103095181-103267681 GCF_905171775.1 Rana temporaria | reverse complement strand
TTGGCCCCTTTCACACGGGGCAGACTCCATTTTGATCAGCAAGTGATGTGTCCGCTGATCTCTTGCAGATCAGAGCAGAGTGGGTGGATGACAGGTCTGTGTCTGCTCAGTTTCTGCAGAACAGACACAGACAAAGTCCACTCTGCTCTATGGGTGGCTGGGAGTAAACGGACTCCGCTGTCCGTTTACACCTTACTGCACTCTGATCCGTCTAGACCAGTGGATCTCAACTCCTGTCCTCAGGGCCCACTAACAGGCCAGGTTTGCAAGATAACTGAAATGCATCACAGGTGATATAATTTGCTGTTCAGTGATTGCAGTATTCTAGTCTGCATCTCCCCAAGGTAATACATAAAATCTGGCCTGTTAGTGGGCCCTGAGGACAGGAGTGGAGAACCACTGGTCTAGACAGAAAGGGACGGATCCCCTTCTGTGTTTTTTTTTTTTTGGTTGACCAAATCAGACTGCAGGTAGGCTGGTCTAGAGGGCAGGGAATGGACTGCCCTATCAGGTCTGCCTGAAAAACTGACAGGTGGACCTGATCGGACCCTTTGATTTAAAGGGGTCTTACAGCTTCCCCACTCATGCCCCTTAAACATGATCGGAAATTCCAACAGCAAAAGTCCGATGTGAGCTTTTGAACGGAAATTCTGACCATGTGTATGTTCCATCGGACTTTTGCTGTCGGAATTTCCACCACCAAAAGATTGAGAGCTCGTTCTCAAATTTCCCGACAGAAAAAATTCCTAATCGGAAAATCTGATCGTCTGTAGTAATTCCAACGTGGAAAATTCAGACGCATGCTCGGAAACAATTTGACACATGCTTGGAAGCAATTGAACTTCATTTTCTTGGCTCATCGTAGTGTTGTACGTCACCGCATTCTTGACAGTCGAAAGTTCAGAGAACTTTTGTGTGACAGTGTGTATGCAAGCCAAGCTTGAGCGGAATTCCAAGGTTTTTCCGACGGAAAATCCGATCGTGTGTACGCAGCATAATACAAAACTGTTAATGCAGATGTAAACCCTAAATGAATGACATTTGGTTTGATAAAGCACTGTACATCATAATCAATTTTTCTATAGAGTTTCTTTTAGGAAGAACTGTTTTCACTCTTTTTTTTACAATTTTTTGCATCTCAATGCTTCTGATCTTCTCCAGCTTTATTGTACCCACTTGCTGTCTACATATCAAAAAGCCTCAAGTAATATGCAGTGGCCCCATGGGATTGCAAGACCCAAGCACCACTGGTAAAACTGTAATGGGAAGTTTCTTGGCTCTCCTTTTGTCTGTTTTGGTAAACCCCTTTGCTGTATCCAAGCATGATTTCAGCTATTAGACATAAGCACTACAGAATTTTTTTTTTTTTTCCGTACACCGGATCATTTGTTATGAGCGACATACATTACTTCGGTTCATTCGCAACTTCAGGTGCATTCATATTGATTCCATTCTATTTGTTTAGATGTGGCATCCATTATTTCTGATATTTAATAACTTTGGATGCATTCGTATTCATTACGTTCACTCGTGCCCTGTACACACGATCGGTTCGTCTGATGAAAACAGACCGATGGATTTTTTTCATCAGATATACGATGAAGCTGACTTTCATCAGTCTTGCCTACACATCATCGGTTAAAAATCTGATCGTGTCCAACGCGGTGACGTAAAAACACAATGACGTGCTGAGAAAAATGAAGTTCAATGCTTCCGAGCATGCGTCGACTTGATTCTGAGCATGCGTGGATTTTGACCGATGGATTTCAGCACAGACGATGTTTTTTTTCTATAGTTTTTTTAACCATTAAGAACAATTTAAAACAGGTTCTATTTTTTTTCACCGATGGGGGAAAAAAAACGATGGGGCCCACACACGGTCCGTTTTCATCAGACAAACCGATCGTGTGTACAGGGCATAACGGCTACTTTAGCCTAATCTTTCCCAAATTAGCTGCTATGGTGCAAAGACCTAAATAGAAGAATTACTGGCCCAGATTCTCAAAGGGCTTACGACGGCGCAACGCAATGTACGCCGTCGTAAGTCCTAATCTGGCCCATCGTATCTATGAGACTGATTCTTAGAATCAGTTACGCATAGATAACCATTAGATCCAACAGGCGTAAGGCTCTTACGCTGTCGGATCTTAAATGCAATTTTTTTTTTCGTGTCGCCTCCGTCGTTTTCCCTGTCGAGTATGCAAATTAGTAAAATAAGCGAATTCCCGAACGTACGCGCGGTCGACGCAGTGAAGTTACGACGTTTACGTTAGATTTGCGACGCGTAAAGTTGCCCCTGCTATATGAGGGGCAACCAATGTTAAGTATGTCCGTCGTTCCCGCATCGAAATTTTAAAATTGACGTTGTTTGCGTAAGTCATCTGTGAATGGGGCTGGACGCCATTTACGCTCACGTCAAAACCAATGACGTCCTTGCGACGTCATTTAGCGCAATGCACGTCGGGAAATTTTAGGGACGGCGCATGCGCAGTACGTTCGGCGCGGGAACGCGCCTAATTTAAATGCTCCACGCCCCCTACCCGGCTCATTTGAATTAGGCGGGCTTGCGCCAGGGGATTTACGCTACGCCGCCGCAACTTTACAGGCAAATTCTTTGTGAATAAAGTACTTGCCTGTAAAACTTGCGGCGGCGTAACGTAAATGACATACGTTACGCCGCCGCAGTTTTACGCCCATCTACGAGAATCTGGGCCACTGACTTCAGCTATTTTACCTTTAATGTAATAGTTTATAATAATAAATACTATAATAATAGTTAATATTTAAATTATATTAGAAAATACGAAAAACTAAATTATCCAAATGTAATCGATTCGTTAAACTCGTAGGTCAAATTGTTTTTCGTTCTTTTGGATTTTCTTTCTTTGGGATTTTCGTACTGACAACTCTTCTTCATATGCATTCGTCAAAAGAGTCTTTCAGATGCTTCCCATTGAATAAATATGCAGAATTTCGTCCGAAAACGAATTAGTAATGAAACGAATTGCACATGTCTATCAGCTATCACATGTTGCTAGGCAGATCAAGAAGCTGCTTTTCACCCTTTGATTAGCTACGGGCTTTTCTGAGGTAAACCTGCCATCCAACTGGGATTCACACTATATCGCATGTTATTCACACCACATTGCTGTGCAGATCACATGCAATGTCTGTGCGATGCAAATTCAGCCAGATTGTATGCTAAATTCAGATTGCATTCGCACAAAAATGGTGCAGGAAACTTTTTTGGTCTGCACTGGAATCAGATCACATGGGTGTTCATACCCATGTGATCCGATTCCGGCACCATTTGACAGTTGCACTGCGATCTGCAAACCGATCTGGGGGGTCTCATTAACTTTCTATTGACACCCGCAGTGGTTCGCATAGGGCAGTGTGAACTGCCTGCGAGTTCTATGCGATGAGCGAAACGGCACTGAAATTGTGCTGGTTCCCGAATCGCGCTAGTGTGAACTGAGCCTCAGTCAAGACAAGCGGTCCTGCCCTCCCTTCCTTTTGTCACGGTTATTCTTTTTTTCTATATTGTCACCTGCTATTGTGGGTGGACAGCGTGGTTAATGAGCTGTTACATTCAGCTCAACTGTTGGTGACTGACCTTTGGTGTTTGATATTTATTTCTAAATAATTATTGGTTTGCTTATGGTTATAAGATTTAAATAAATGTACTTTTAGGCCCCTTCCACGCTCAGGGGATGCGCTCAGCGGAATCCGTCAGCTCAGCAGGAGATTGCTCCATTGATCTCCACTAAGCCGGCGGATGACAGGTCCATTTCTGCTCATTAAGTGGGGAGGGACCTGTCAGAGCCCTGCTGATCTCGATGGGGAGATCGGATGAAAACGGACAGCATGCTTATGGGGGCTGTAATCCCATGCACTTGCTCCAAAGCAGAGAACATGCCATTTCTAAGGACAAGTTTCCTGATGGTGACAATGGTGGTCCACACTTGCTCAATGAGCATCAGGGTGGATGCTTGAAATCTCGACTTTACAGGACCATTCTCTACAGAGCCCCATCAGTGCTCTACAGTGAAACAGCAGTGCCACATCTGTGCTCTATAGTGCCACATCAATGCACATCTGTGCCCAATTAGTGCACATCTGTGTTCTACAGTGCCACTAAAGTGTTCATTAGTGCCAATACAGTGCCAGCAGAAAGAAAAGGACAAAAAGTATAAAAATTACAAAAATAACAGTAAAAAAATTACATGTTCAAAAGACTTGTCATTTTGTGAGCGTTTCCATTGTTCTGGTGCTCCAGAGCCTTCAAAAGTGTGATAGGTTGTCAGGAAACTTTGGGCCAGATTCAGAAAGAATGGCATAACTTTTGGCGGGCGTAGCGCATCTCATATACGCTACGCCGCCGTAACTTAGAGAGGCGAGTACCGTATTCAGAAAGAACGTGCACCCTAAGTTACGGCGGCGTAGTGTAAATGGGCCGGCGTAAGCCCGCCTAATTCAAATTATCAAGGCAGTGGGCGTGTTGTATTACAATGAGCCGTGACCCCATGTAAATGAGGGGCCGAACGAACGTAAATGACCGTGACCCCATGTAAATGAGGGGCCATGCGCCGTCCGTGGACGTATCCCAGTGCGTATGCTCAAAATCACGTTGGCTAGAATGCCTAAGATACGTCGAACACTGCCTACGACGTAAACGTAACTTACGCACAGCCCTATTCACGTACGACTTACGTAAACGACGTAAATTTCGACGGTCGTTCCGACGTCCATACCTTAACATGACTTACACCTGCTTTATGAGGGGTAAAGTTACGCCGGTCGTACGCCTTACGTAAACAGCGTATATTAATAAGTACATTCGTGAATCGGCGTATCTAGGTCATTTGCATATTTATAATGGGAACGTCGAATGCGTCCAGCGTAACTATGCGCCCACGATACGCCGGCGAAGGCAAGTTACGTCGGACGGCTGAAGCCATGTTTTTGGACGTATCTCGCTTTGTGAATCGGCGCAAAGATGCAACGGCGCACATTTGAAATTACGGCAGTGTATCTGGAGATACGCCAATGTAAATGCTTTCTGAATCTGGCCCTAAATGTGTAATTTATGTACCTAGAACACATGACGGTGCTCCTTGTATGTTGGGCCTCTGTATGTGGCCAGGCTGTGTAAAAGCCTCACACATGTGGTATCACCATACTCAAGATGAGTAGCAGAATGTGTTTTCAGGTGTAATTTTAAGTATGCATATGCCATGTGAGAGAAATAGGGCTGAGGTTTCCTTTCTCATCATCGCATTCAGATAAAGCCCACAAATACCAGTGTGCCCATATTACACACACCAATTGTATTTGTTGCCATGTAAGTGTATTACTTTTAATAAAATCCTGTTGTAAAAGATTTTGCACTATTTTGTCGTCTTATCTCTCATTGGGGTATGCCTATTGGAACAAGAGGACTTGTTGATTTCCCCACTGGCTGCTTGAAGTGATGTCCCCCGTCTTCTGTATGCAGATTACCTAACGGCGCAGGAGCATCTGAGATACAAGAGCCTTCTTTGAGTCCCGTAATAGGTGGTCAACTGGTAAGAGCACATCCTTAGATTGGTGGTGGTTTAACCACTTACCCCCCGGACCATATTGCTGCCCAAAGACCAGAGTACTTTTTGCGATTCGGGACTGCGTCGCTTTAACTGACAATTGTGCGGTCGTGCGACGTGGCTCCCAAACAAAATTGGCGTCCTTTTTTTCCCACAAATAGAGCTTACTTTTGGTGGTATTTGATCACCTCTGCGGTTTTTAGTTTTTGCGCTATAAACAAAAATAGAGAGCCAATTTTGAAAAAAAATAATATTTTTTACATTTTGCTATAATAAATATCCCCCAAAAATATATAAAAAATTTTTTTTTTCCTCAGTTTAGGCCGATACGTTTTCTTCTACATATTTTTCGTAAAAATTTTTGGTTTGATTGGTTTGCGCAAAAGTTATAGCGTTTACAAAATAGGGGGTATTTTTATGTCATTTTTATTATATTTTTTTTACTAGTAATGGCGGCGATCAGCGTTTTTTTTTTCGGTATTGCGACATTATGGTGGACACTTCGGACACTTTTGACACATTTTTGGGACCATTGGCATTTTTATAGCGATCAGTGCTATAAAAATGCATTGGATTACTATAAAAATGCCACTGGCAGTGAAGGGGTTAACACTAGGGGGTGGGGAAGGGGTTAAGTATGCCTGGGTGTGTTCTTACTGTGGGGGGGGGTGGCCTCACTAGGGGAAACACTGATCCTCGGTTCATACATTGTATGAACCGAAGATCAGCATTTCCCCTGCTGACAGGACCGGGAGCTGTGTGTTTACACACACAGCTCCCGGTCCCCGCTCTGTAACGAGCGATCGCGTGTGCCCAGCGGCGATCGCGCCCGCCGGGCACACGCACGGGAGTCGGGGGCGAGCGGGCGGCGGGCGCGCGCCCCTAGTGGCGGCTGGGAGAGAGGACGTCATATTACGTGCTCTCGCCCAGCAGAGCCACCTTGTGGACGTATATCGACGGTGCGCGGTCGGCAAGTGGTTAATCACAAGGTGAAGGATTCTGTTGGTGATTCAACAGTCAAGATACCTGTTCACCTATCATTTGTCACGCTGGTGACTCACGGACTCACTGTTTATGTTTGACATTATATGATTATATTTTTTTAGAGCAACACAATTGTTATGTATGTGAGAGAAATAATCGATTAATATAAAAATTTTGTTCAAAAAAAAAATGTTAAAGGGGGTTGTAAACCTTTTGTGTTTTTTCACCTTAATGCATCCTATGTATTAAGGTGAAAAAACACCTTGCAGTGTCCCCCCCGATCCCCCATTTTACTTACTTAAACTCCGAATTTTCGTGGGTGCATTGCTTTCTCTGCAGCTTCTCGGCTCTTCATTAGATAGATTGATAGACGCAGCCATTGGCTCCCGCTGCTGTCAATCAAATCCAATGACGCAGCCACCGGGGGCAGGGCTGAGTCATACACTCAGCGTATATGGACACTGTGTGTATGACACGGGAGAGCGCCCGCAAGGTAACCCCCTCGGGAGAGAGCTTCCCAGAGGGGGTTATCTAATGCAGGGAGGAGCTGCAAGAGCCGCCGTGGGACCCCAGAAGAGGACGATTGGGGCCACTCTGTGCAAAACGAACTGCACAGTGGAGGTAAGTATAACATGTTTGTTATTTAATTTTTTTCTAAATCCAAGCTTTAATATCACTTTAAGCCTCGTACACACGGTACGAAAATCAGAAGGGGATTGTCGTTTGACAGGCTTTTGTCCAAGATTCTTACCATTAGTGCGCTCCTTTAGACAATTGTTTTCCAATTTTCGGGCATAAAATGTTGGATGACAGGCTAGTAAATTTTTGGCGACCGACAGCTCCGACGTCTGATTTTTGGACGGTCAGTACAGAAATCCATCAGACAAAAGTTGAAAGTACAAACATGCATGCTCGGAATCAAGGAACGACTGGGAAGAGTTTGGTCTTGTAAACTACTGTTCCTAATCTAGAATTAACATTTAACTGCTTTGCATGTAGTTATGCCAAACGTATTTTAAAAGGCATTTGTTTTGTACGATCTGAAAATCGAGAATCAACTTTCACCAAACTACTACTAACTCGAAATGATCAGAAGGGGCCCAAAGGGTGGTGATTGAGAAATTAACTTCCTCTTTATATTCTCATAGTACGTCATGATGACATTCGTGTTTGTCAAACGATGATTGGCGTACCGTTAGTATGCAAGACAAGATCCTGGCACACGCCCTTTTGACAAAAATCAGAAGCTCAAGTAGTCCAACAATCGCGTGCTTTAGACCCCTTTCACATTGAGGAGTTTTTCAGGCGGTACAGCGCTAAAAATAGCGCTGCTATCGCGCCTGAAAAACTCCTTCACTGCAGACTCAATGTGAAAGCCAGAGGGGGACAAAAAAAATCTCCTGTCAGCAGCATCTTTGGAGCGGTAAGAGGAGCGGCATGTATACCGCTCCTTCACCGCTCCTTCCCATTAAAAACAATGGGAAACCGTGGCAATACCGCCCGCAATGCGCCTCTATAGAGGCGCATTGCGGGCGGTATTAACCCTTTATCGGCCGCTAGCGGGGGTTAATACCGCACCGCTAGCGGCTGATTTCCGCGGCAATCCCGGCGGTATAGCGCTGCTATTTCTAGTGGTGCTATACCGCCATCGCGGCTCCCGCCCCAGTCTGAAAGGGGCCTTAGTGTCTCAAGAAATGAGATAGGCCATCAGTACATCAGATGTAATCAATTATCAATGATTGGCACCATAGCTTGTAGACTCTATAACTTTCATAAAGACCAAATAATATACACTGATTTGGGATATTTTTACCAAAGATATATAGCAGTATACATTTTGGCCAAAATGTATTAATAAAATGTACTAATTTGCAAATGTTTATACTAGAAACAAAGAAAAATGCATTAAAAAAAATAAAAAATCTGTCTTTTTTATTTATAGGATAAAGTGGTGATTAATTATCACCAAAAGAAAGCTCTATTTGTATGGAAGAAAAAAGGACAAAATAAATCATATAGGTACAGTGTTACATGATTGAGTAATTGCCATTCAAAGTTTGAGAGCACTGAAATCTGAAAACTGGCATTGTTAGGAAGGGGGGTATAAGTGCCCAGTGGGCAAGTGGTTTATATCAGGCTTTAGTGCACAGGTTTTTATTTAGCCCCCATTCACACCTAGGCGTTTTTACGCCTGTAGCGCTACGCCGCTGCCGCCAGAGGGCTGAAAACAGATGTCCCTCTATGGAGATGGTTCACATCTCCACGCCGAACGCCGGACGCCTGTCGCCTGCCGCGTGAAAAAAGGTCCCGGACCTTTTTTTCAGGCGTCTTTGAGCGTTCGGCTAGGAGATGGGAATCATCTCCATAGAGGGGGTCATCTTGGGGCACATCTAGGCGGACAATACCGGCGTTTTGTCGCCGCAAATCGCGGTACAAAACGCCGCTATTTTTACAGCGATTTCCGGCGACAAAACGCCGCGATTTCGCCCGCCTAGATGTGAATGCAGCCTTAGGGTATATTTGGAGACCTAGGTTAGCTTCTGTAGCTTTACCTGGAACGGATTCCTTCTAAATCCAGATAATATTCAGAGCCTTTACGAAGCTTTCTCCTACACAAATCAAACCCTAATTATGTGATTGTTTTGTTGTCTTGATATTCACTCAAATCAAGGCGACAATCTAAAGTGCTGTGACTCATGTTATTACAATGCATTTATGGAAAAAAAAACAAAAAAAAAAACAAACAAACAATGCATTTATGTGTTTAGACATGATCAAATGCAGCAATACAATTGTGGTGTGTGGATTGCTGCACAAAAACAACACTCGTCACAGAACCTACAGAAAGTGCTAATATTATTATTATTATTATACAGTATTTATCTAGCGAAAACAATTTGCAAAATAAAATATTTGTGCAGCACTTTACAATATAAAGTACAGTTACAACACAATACAAGAGGGCCCTGCTCACAAGAGCTTACAATCTAAAGCATGGTACACACAATCAGATTTTTTGTGAAGAAAGTGTAGGGGGCAGATCCACAAAAGCATTACGCCAGCGTATCTCTTGATACACCAGCGTAATTTTAAATTTCCCGCGTCGTATCTTTGTTTTGTATCCACAAAACAAGATACTACGGCATCTGGGATCGATCCGACAGGCGTCTTAGTACGCCGTCGGATCTTAGATGCAATTTTTCGGTGGCCGCTAGGTGGCGTTTCCGTCGAAATCTGTGTTGAGTATGCAAATTAGCTATTTACGGCGATCCACGAACGTACGTCCGGCCGGAACATTTTTTTACGTAGTTTTCGTTCGGCTTTTTCCGGCGTATAGTTAAAGCTGCTGTTATGAGGCATACTCAATGTTAAGTATGGCCGTCGTTCCCGTGTAGAATTTTGAAATTTTTACGTTGTTTGCGTAAGTCGTTCGCGAATAGGGATTTGCGTAGAATGACGTCACCGTCGGAAGCATTGGCTTGTTCCGGGTTAATTTCGAGCATGCGCACTGGGATACCCCCACGGACGGCGCATGCGCAGTTAAAAAAAACGTTGTTTACGTCGGGTCACAACGTATTTACATAAAACACGCCCCCATTACATTCATTTGAATTCCGCGCCCTTACCCTGCCAAAGATACACTACGCCGCCGTAACTTACGGCGCGGATTCTTTCAGGATTTGAAAAAAAAAAGTAAGTTACGGCGGCGTAGTGTATCTTAGATACGCTACGCCCGGAGCATAAATGCGCCGCTGTACGAGGATCTGCCCCTAGGACTTTTGCTCGAAGGCCGTTTGCCAGGAATTAGTCTTGCATACAAACAGCACACAATTGTTGGCTAACAAACACCTAACTACATGGTTTTTCAGCTCTTTAGCGCCACCCTTTGGGCAACTTCTGCTAATGTTGTGTTATGGTTAGCATTCCTTCTGAGCATGCATGTTTTGTCCGATGGACTTCTGTACACACGATCAGATAATCCGACAACACACATAGCATGCTATACAACATTTGTTGTCGGAAAATCCGACAATTGTCCGATGGAGCATACAAACGGTCGGATTTTCTAACAACAGCTTGTCATCACACAATTCTCGTCTGAAAATTTGATTGTGTGTACGGGCCTTAATTGGGTGGCGCAAGTGGTACAGAAGGTAATAACTGAGTGATTAGCTGATGGAAGAATTAATAGAAATAATTGAAAATTAATAAGGACTAAGAACTATTAAGCAACTATTTCAAGCCTTATAATTATATCTTGTTGAGAAATATGCATACTGTATACATATTTAAAAAAAAATTAAAAATTATGGACTATGGGCCAGATCCACAAAAGGGATACGACGGCGTATCTGATACGCTGTCGTATCCCTGTTTCTATCTATGGAACTGATCCACAGAATCAGTTTCCAAAAGATAGGGAGAAGATCCGACATGTGTAAGGGACTTACACTGTCGGATCTTAGGATGCAGTACCCCATCCGCCGCTGGGGGCATTTCTCGTCAAAATGCAGCTTCAGGTATGCAAATTAGCACTTACGGAGATCCACGAAGCTTTTACGCTTCGTTTTTTCTCCGTAAGTATTAGTTTGCAAACGCAATATTAGGGCTGCTTTTACAAGGCCTAAACTCTTTAGGACTTGTAAAAGTAGACCCTTCTATCCCGCGTCGCCGTCTTTTTTTTTTTCAAATTTTTTTTTTTTCGCCGCAACTCGTATTTTTTTTTTACGCCCGTCGCTATTCTCAAAACCTGCCGCAACGTAAAACCGCGCTAAGCACGTCGGGAAAATTACGTCGTGAGCATGCGCAGTACGGCCGGCGCGGGAGCGCGCCTAATTTAAATGGGACTCGCCCCATTTGAATAGGAACGCCTTGCGCCGGCCGGATTTAAGTTACACAGCCGAAAATTTCTAGGTAAGTGCTTTGTGGATCGGGCACTTAGGTAGAAATTTTGCGGCAGTGTAACTTGAATGGGAATATTTAAGTTACGGCGGCTGGCTGTGGATCTGGCCCTATGCTACTTACACCAAGTCTGTAGATGTATAATGAGGAAACAGCCTACAACTAATTACTGGGGTAATGGAAGCTTCACTTTACAAGAACATTATGAGATGAAGGTGGCTTTCACTGCTTCAATAGTAATTTAACCGCTTAAGCCCCGGACCATTTTGGTGGTCAAAGACCAGGCCACTTTTTGCAATTCGGCACTGAGTCGCTTTAACTGACAATTGCGCGGATGTGCGACGTGGCTCCCAAACAAAATTGACGTCCCTTTTTCCCCACGATAGAGCTTTCTTTTGGTGGTATTTGTTCACCTCTGTGATTTTAATTTTTTTTGCGCTATAAACAAAAAAAAGAGTGACCATTTTGAAAAAAAATTCAATATTTTTAACTTTTTGCTATAATAAATATCCCCAAAAAATATATAAAAAAAAAATGTTTTCCACAGTTTAGATCGTTACGTATTCTTCTACATATTTTTGGTAAAAAAAAAAAATGCAATAAGCGTTTATTGATTGGTTTGCACAAAAGTTATAGCTTCTACAAAATAGGGGACTGTTTTGTGGCATTTTTATTAATATTTTTTTTTACTAGTAATCGCGGCGATCAGCGATTTTTATCGTGACTGCGACATTATTTGCGGACACATCAGACACATTTTTGGGACCATTGTAATTTTTACAGCGATCAGTGCTAAAAAATGTACGGATTACTGTGAAAATTACACTGGCAGTGAAGGGGTTAACCACCAGGTGGCACTGTAGGGGTTACGTGTGCCCTAGTGCGTGATTCTTACTGTAGGGGGGATGGGCTACATGTGACAAGACAGTGATCACCTGTGATCATAAACTTTTGATTACAGGAAGCAGTGATCACTGTCATTGTCACTAGGCAGAGCGGGGAGATGATGCTTGTTTACATCAGCATCTCCCGTTCTTCCTTACCGTGAGATGATTGCGGGTATCCCCGTGGCGATCGAGTCTGCGGGACCCACGGTCGGGCTCACGGCGGCGCGCGCGCATCCACAATTTCCGTGATCTTAAAGCGGGGGTTCACCCTAAAATTTTTTTTTTTTTTTTTTACTAATTATGGCGTTGAGCAGCGATTTTTATTGTGACTGCGACATTATGGTGGACACATCAGACACTTTTGACACCATTTTGGGACCATTGTAATTTTTTGCTATAAAAATGCACTGATTACAGTAAAAATTACAAAGACAGTGAAGGGGTTAACCACTGGGCGGCGCTGCAGGAGTTAAGTGTTCCCTAGGGAGTGATTCTTACCGTTAGGGGGTGTGGCTACACGTGACACATCACTGATGACCGTTCCCGATCACAGGGAACGTTCATCAGTGTCACTAGGCAGAATAGGGGAATTCCTTGTTTACAAAGGCATTCCCCTGTTCTGACCTTGCCGACCGCAATCGCGGAACTCCCGGGAACATCGAGTTCCCGAGACCCGCGGCTGCAGTCACGAGGCGCCCGCTAGGCGCCAGATTTAAAGGGATGTACCTGTACGCCAATCTGCCTGCCCGGCAAGTGGTTAAATAAGCTTGCAAAGAAGTTGCAGCAACTTATGCTTGAGGCCATAGCTGAAGCAATGGTTTCTAGCTTCTAGCAGACAACATTTCCTAAAAAATGTGGGAATTGTATATGGATATGTTGCACATATGCTGAAAGTATGGTCAATAATTCCAATGTGCGAAGGGAGCGGGCCGGGTGAAACCAGAATTGTTTTTCATAAAAAGTTTCTGCAATGACACAAACAGACTGATAGACTGGATAGCAACTGCTATTGTGTTCATACATAATACTACACATCTATATCTATAATAATAAGATTCACATATACAGGAATAATGTCCTCATAGAAAATAATAAACAATTGTACATGTGTTGATATGTTAAATAATCACACAGCAGCCTTTACTGATCACAGGGATGTAAATTAAATCACTTTCACCCTGTTTATAACCTTAAATATGCTCCCTCTTACCTGCAATGACACAAACACATGACCTTCTGACTGATAGACTGGATAGCAACTGCTATTGTGTTCCCACCAGTAGCAAAGGTCAGTCTTTTGGTTCCCCTGCTATTAGCAAAGGTTCCATTAGAATGTTCTCCATGACATTCATGCTTTTCACTATATGCTGCCATCTACTGGTGATGTAATAGAAATGCCATGAGTTTTACTTTCTCCATTAGCAAAACTATAATTCTTTTTTATGGGGTACCTGATTTTGACATCCCTTACAGATACAATAATTTCCTTATTGCCCTGCATACAGACAGTGAAGTCTATACCACATCACTCTATGTGTCCCTCTTTGTGCTATTAAAGTGGTTGTAAACTCAACCACACAACTACATTAAGGCTTACCTGTAGGTGCAATAAATATCTCCTAAACCCGCATGGTTTAGGAGATATTTACATTAATTACAGGCGCCGATGTCTACGGCGCTAGACAGTGGTGCAGGCGCACTGAAAGTGCAGTTTTTCACAATGGCATAACCTGGGTTAACCGCTTGCCGACCGCCCACCGTAGTTTTATGGCGACAGGTCGGCTCGGCTGCGCAAAATCACATAGTATTACTTGATTATGCATTGCGGCCACTAGGGGCACGCACGCGCCCCCTGCTCGCCCCTGGTGCCGATGCGAGTGCCCGGCGGGCGCGATCACCGCCGGGCACCCGCGATTGCTCGTTACAGAGGGAGAACCGGGAGCTGTGTAAACACTAAGGATTAACTCCGGCGTGTTCGCATAGAACACGTGCAGAGCCCGCCAGGAAGTGAGCACGGCGCTGTGCTAATCACAGCCAGGGAGACATTGTCCCGATGCTCGGCTGCAGGGATCGTGAAATGTCTCACTGGCTGTTATTAGCGCAGCGCCGTGCACTCTTCCTGGCGGGCTCTGCACGTGTTCTATGCGAACACGCCGGACCTTATCCTTAGTAAACACACAGCTCCAGATTCTTTCAGGGGGAGTATTGACTGATCGTATGTTCATACAATGTAATTAACCCCTTGATCACCCCCTAGTGTTAACCCCTTCCCTGCCAGTGACATTTTTACAGTAATCAATGCATTTTTGTAGCACTGATCGCTATAAAATGGCAATGGTCCCAAAATGTGTCAAAAGTGTCCGAAGTGTCCACCATAAGGTCGCAGTACCGATAAAAATTGCTGATCCCAGCCATCTATTGCACCAAAGCTGTTTAAGCTGTACAAGCTTTTCTAGAAGTTGCATATAAATTACTGATGGTACACCTGCGATTTTAAACGTCTTCGATGCAATGGATGGCTGACGATCATTCTGGTATTTGCGGAGACCCTGTTTATATGCTTACTATTATTGTTTTAACAATTAAAGCTATTGTCTGTCAAATGTTATAATCCATTATGTTTCATTCCAGATAAATGAAATGCTTAATGTCTCACTGTCAAAATTCTCCTACCTCGTCCTGAGGAAGCCAAAAGGCGAAACGCGTAGACGAAAGGATATTTTGCAATTGAATGTATACTCTATATGGTTTTCATGTATCTTACTATTTTTTGTAATTAAAATTATATTTTTTCTAAATCTTTTGTTCCCGTCTTGCCTTAAAAGTTCGCCTTGTCACTGCCCCTCAGCAGTAACCTTTTCCCCTAGTATTAGCTAGCTCATGATGCCTTTCTCTTGCAGGATTAGGTTTTTCCTTGTTTTTTACTTCCTCTTTAAAGTGTATTAAACTCAAAAGCAAACATTTATTTTATTAGAGCTTACCACCTCTTAGATCAGATGGCTGCATTCATTTTCTTTTTTTTCATCTGGTGATCCAGCCAGTTGTTTTTTTTTTCTTAAAGTGTATGTTGTGTGTGTACTCGAGAGAGGAGCCGGATTGAAGGAGTTGGGAGTAGGCAGGCCTCCCCCAGAGGCAATCTGCCACCTTTCTCCATGCCCCAACGGGGCAGAGGGACTCCCTATAAGGGAGTGAGAGGATCTAGCCTGCTCAACCAGCCCGTTAGTCCTTCGCCTCTCTTTTTAGAGACCGCGTGGTCAAAGTGCGTGCATGTTAACCCAATTTCCAGTGCGTGTAAGTGTGGTGGTTTTTGTGGGAGGGGGGTGGGCGTACTAAGCGCAGGCTTACCTCGCATAGCGCACCCACCGGGAGCCGGGCTGAGACCACCAAACTCAATTCACATGTAGCCGAGACCGGGATCCGAACCTCTAGCTGCAGAGGTGAATGGCTTGTCAGCGCAGTGCCAATCGCGTTGACCCACCGCAGCTCCCGGTTTGTTGTTTTTCAATAGAACAAACTGTCCTGAAAATGTGTTGAGAGAATCCATATACCACTGACAGGGGTCCTTACTGTACAGTGATCAGCTTTTATTTATTTATGTAACACCTTAATCTCAAATGATTAAAAAAAAAACTGTTGCTGTAACTGTAGTGTGAGCTGGAATCTGGCTTCAGTTTGTTAGTGTATTTAAATTTGCTAGCCCATCTAACACTCCCCTCCCAGCAGACTGACAATGCTGCTGTCCAAATGTGCCCCCTGTTCTCCTCCATCCAGAGTGCGAACACTCTAATACAAGAGGTGTGATACTAGCCAGATCACCAGGTGAAAACAGAGGGAGAAAAGTCTAAAAATAGAAAACAAATGCAGCCACCACATCTAATAATCGGTAAGCTGCAATATATTACATTTTTTGTTTTGGGTTTTGGTTTGGCCTTGAGAAATCCAGATTTCTTTTCTTTTAGTAAACTACAAAATAAAGATGGTATTTGCTAATGAAAGAAAAGTAAACAATTAGTTCAGTTTGGCCGGGAATTTTATCTGGCATTGTCAACACAGGACAGAAGTTGTTCTGAACACTAGTAGCCTTCAGCCAAATGTATTCTCAAGTTCCTTGTTGGAGATGTAGAACTGATTTGGGTTCTCTAATTCATATCTTCTGGGAGGTGGCTATTAATTAACTGTATTGAAAAGAAATGCACTTTTTACTCATTCAAATAACTGGCCTTGCATTTGAATACAATGATACCAACCTTTTACTTGAACATACAGGGTCTCTAAAACTGTTAAGCCTCGTACACATGATCGGATATCTGATGGAACAGTGGCGGCTAGTGAGGTTTTAGGACGGGGGGGGGGGGGGGCGCCAGACCCTGCCCTACCTTTTTGACCCCTCCCACTTGGTGGAAATGGGCGTGGTTTCATCAAAATAGTGGGCATAGCTCTAAGGTGGTGTGGTTAGCATCTGAGATGAACGAGGGATGGAGGGAGAGAGAGGGACAGCAGGCCCAGGTCCTAAACTACAATAGAAATATGTGCATTCTAGAAAGTTTAACAATCAGCAGATAAAGATACTTCAATCATCCCGGCACCATGGTTGTTATGGTGTCAGGATGATTGAAGTACATTATTTCTATTATTACATTGTAATATAAAATGAAACCATTCAACTCATCATAATGCAGAATCAGTGGGAGCCCCGAGCGTGTCGCCTGCCACCAGATGCTATCAAGTGTCCCCAGCGGAGTCCCTCCTTACATCACGTGTCCCCAGCGGAGTCCCTCCTTACATCAGGTGCCCACAGCAGAGTCCCTCCTTACATGCAGCCCTGAGTCACATCAAATGCAGCCTCTCTCCCTATCAAATGCAGCCTCTCTCCCTATCACTTGCAGCCAGCGCCTGTCCCCATCAATAGCAACCTTTGCCCCTATCAATAGCAGCCTCTGCCCCTATCAATAGCAGCCTCTGCCCCTATCAATAGCAGCGCCTGCCCCTATCAATATCAGCGCCTGCCCCTATCAATAGCAGCGCCTGCCCCTATCAATAGCAGCGCCTGCCCCTATCAATAGCAGCGCCTGCCCCTATCAATTGCAGCCTCTGCCCCTATCAATTGCAGCCTCTGCCCCTATCAATAGCAGCCTCTGCCCCTATCAATAGCAGCGCCTGCCCCTATCAATAGCAGCGCCTGCCCCTATCAATAGCAGCGCCTGCCCCTATCAATAGCAGCCTCTGCCCCTATCAATTGCAGCCTCTGCCCCATCAATTGCAGCCTCTGCCCCTATCAATAGCAGCCTCTGCCGCTATCAATAGCAGCGCCTGCCCCTATCAATAGCAGCGCCTGCCCCTATCAATAGCAGCGCCTGCCCCTATCAATAGCAGCGCCTGCCCCTATCAATAGCAGCCTCTGCCCCTATCAATTGCAGCCTCTGCCCCTATCAATTGCAGCGACTGTCCCATCAATTGCAGCCTCTGTCCCTATCAATAGCAGCCTCTGCCCCTATCAATAGCAGCGCCTGCCCCTATCAATAGCAGCGTCTGCCCCTATCAATAGCAGCGTCTGCCCCTATCAATAGCAGCCTCTGCCCCTATCAATTGCAGCCTCTGCCCCTATCAATTGCAGCCTCTGCCCCTATCAATTGCAGCCTCTGCCCCTATCAATTGCAGTGACTATCCCATCAATTGCAGCGACTGTCCCATCAATTGCAGCGACTGTCCCATCAATTGCAGCGACTGTCCCATCAATTGCAGCGACTGTCCCATCAATTGCAGCCTCCTCCCCATAAATTGCTGCGACTGCCTCACCTGAAGTACCAAGCCTGTCTACCCATACCTGAGCTGGTACTTCAGCTAAGGAAGAGAGGCCTAAATGACAAACAGTGGTAGTTACAGTATGGATAGGGACTTTCATTAGGTTGGCTGTTATTGTAAAATGCTTTTTTATTGGGCCATTTCATTCACAGGGACAGTTGGGGAAGATGACTAGCTTTTCCATTTGAAAACAGCTATCACACCTAAGAATTAGTAAGCTGCAACATAATATACAGTCGCCACATCAAAGAGTTGGTAAGCTGCAACAAAATACATTTCTGTTTTTGGGTTAATACCCAATCTCTCTTTTCCTTCAGACACAAATTATATCTCCTTGTCTTTTTCGAAGATCTTTAAAGAATGATTTGGATATGGATATTTTATACATAGTAACAGTGGTCCAGCTTGGACAAATGTAACCTGCGCATATCATACCTGACCAATGCCCTTGGAAGCTGGAAATTACTGTAGTAGACACCATTACTCCAGTGGTCTCCACTTGCTTCCAGGTCCTGTGACAGCCGCTGGACACGGGCACCATTCAGAGAATGCTTAGCATCGAATTCCATACCTGGTAGACATCGAATTCCATACCTGGTAGACATCGGATTCCATACCTGGTAGACATCGGATTCCATACCTGGAGTCTAGTACCTACAGTACTAGGTGGATGCTAGTACCTACAGTACTGGTAAGCCATAGGAAGGAAGACATACAGGGGTGTGCCCTTTGTTTGGGGATGTCTGGATTTTAGCTAAGTAAACCAGGACACAGGTCTCTCAAAATGTCCCCTGTCTAAAAAATTTGTTGAAACCCTGTTTGTGTGCTTGTGCTACATTATCAAGCTATTGTCATGACACCAGGAGAGTGGCTGAATGTATGGAGCCTTTAACTGCTTAGTAAAACAATATAAAAATAATGTTTGGCTCTCCCCCCCACAAAATCATATTGTTCAATATTTTTATTTATAAGCATCATCAGGTTACATTTTCAGTCATGCAATATTACCAATACATAAAGCCAGTTGTGTTGGTTGCATTCTGTTTTTTGTTTTTTTGCATACATATTTTTGTACAATTTTTTATTAAGATACACAAATTGGTGATGTAAATGTTTATGGCTGTATGTAAGCAGGTTGAAATGTTGGGTAGTGAGACAGCTTCTGCCACAGCCAGGAGGGAAAACATTAACCTGGTTAACCACATTTTCTGCTGAGATCTATCCTTAGGCTGATAATAAAGGGGGGAGGGCTCTGACCAGTCTCGCAGTCTGCATGACAAGGAAAGACACAGACAAGCCACAGTATGTAATCTCCAGCTGCTTACATAGAAGAGAGAAGAGGGATTGCTGCAACCGACAGTCCTCTGTGAAGATACCAGTTCTGAAGATCTGCCACTGTGGACTCTGACTTGTATGGACTCTTGCCTGTGCAGGTACGCTGGGGCAGCAACAAGCCTGAGTTAGGGATTAGTTTAGGAAAAAAACTGTGCACTTTGTTTTGGAACTGTTATGCTGAGAGTTTCTGGCAAAGTACCGTATTTATCGCGGTATAACGCGCTCCCGCGTATACCGCGCACCCCCAAAGTGGCCCGAATTACTGTGGAAAAAACGTTTTTTTGTTTTTTTGTACTTACAGTTTTGGTGTCTTGCGCGGCGTCCATCGGCGGCCTCGTCGGGTCCGGCGTCCTTCTGCGGCTTCGGGTGTCCTCTTCGGCGGGTCCGGTGTCCTTCTGCGGCGGGTCAGGTGTCCTCTTTGGCGGGTCCGGTGTCCTCTTCGGCGGGTCCGGTGTCCTCTTCAGGGGGTCCGGCGTCCTTCTGCGGCGTCCTCGCGGCCTCCTCGCGTCCTTCCCGCCACGAGTTTGAATACCGCGCCGGCATATACCGAGCGCAGTACACTCGTGAAGCTTCGGGCAGGCTCGGCAACTGTCGCGCTGACGTCCTGTACGTACAGGACGTCAGTGCGAGAGGTGCCGAGACTGCCCGAAGATTCACGAGTGTACTGCGCTCGGTATATGCGAGCGCAGTATTCAAACTCGTGGCGGGAAAGCGGGTATCGGCGTATATCGCGCACCCACGATTTTGCCCTGATTTTCAGGGCAAAATAGTGCGCGGTATACGCCGATAAATGCGGTATTTGAAACGTTGTCCTTGTCTGATCTGAAGTTATTCAAGGGGCATAATGCAAGTAAGGCCTTGTACACACGGTCGGACCGAACCGATGGGAATGGTCGGACGGACCATTTTCATCGGTTCACCGCAGAAGTGGCCTGATGGTCTGAGGTGTGTACACACCATCAGTTCAAAATCCGAGCGGGTCAGAATGCAGTGACGTAAAACACACGACGTGCTGAAAAAAACGAAGTTCAATGCTTCCAAGCATGCGTCGACTTGATTCTGAGCATGCGCGGATTTTGAACCGATGCTTTTCTGTACTAACCATCGGTTTGGTCCGATCGGGCAGCGGTCCACCGGTTCGGTTTTGAAGCATGTTTAGAAATTTTGGACCGAAGGAAACCAGACCGATGGCCTATACACACGGTTGGTTTGGTCCGATGAAAATGAACTTCGATTCATTCTCATCGGACCAAACCGACCGTGTGTACGGGGCCTAACTGGCACACAGAGTCTACAGCATGGGTCAGTTAAAGCACATTGGGTTATGAAGACAACAGTACTGGTACAGAAAACAATAAGTGGCTACCATGGGTAACAAAGATTTTAGATGCAGCCGGTTGTAAGTACACTATGTTACCAAAAGTATTGGAACACCTGCCTTTACATGCATCTGAACTTTACTAGCATCCCAGTCTTAGTCCGTAGGGCAGCTATAACAACTTCAACTTTTCTGGTAAGGCTGTCCACATGGTTTAGGAGTGTGTCTATGGGAATGTTTGACCATTCTTCCAGAAGCGTATTTGGTAGGTCCGGCTCTGATTTTGGACGAGAAGGCCTGGCTTGCAGTCTGCGCTTTAATTTGTTTGCGTTATTATTTTTGACCATTGCTATATACCACACATGAGGCATGTTTCTAACATATACTGTATATGATTGTACTTGGTTTGATATGATGCTCTGACCTATACCAATATATGACCAAGATATGATAATATACTATAGTTGCATATAAATATCCATCGAGAAAAGACAGCTGGCAACTCCATAGTCCTCAATTATTTTATTTTGCCATACCAGTGAGTACACAGACAGTGGCAGCCACGTTTCGACGGTAAGCCTTGTTCACAGCACACATGTGAATAATAAAATGAACATATACGGTATATGTAATAGAGAAGAGAAATACATCCATAGAAAAATGTTTTAAAAATATATGCATAGTAATATGCAAATACACATACATCAAAAAATAAAGGGGAAAACTATTTGAGAAACAGATCTGCATCATAACGGTGATTCATTCCTTTCGGTATTCTCGTTTGGAGATTGAAAATCCACCAAACCTCACGTAACAAAAGTTGGCGGTGTGTATCCTCACCGCGAGAAAATGTTTTAACTCTTTCCAAACCTATAAAATAAAAAGATGACATATTCCCACCATGTTCTTACTTAAAATGTTTGCATTTGATTTTTGGCACTGTTATAAGATGCCCCAAGGAAATGTTCACTAACTCTTGCTCTTAATGGTCTAGAACAGGGATCTCCAAACTACGGCCCTCCAGCTGTTGCGGAACTACACGTCCCATGAGGCATTGTAAAACTCTGACATTCACAGACATGACTAGGCATGATGGTAATTGTAGTTCTTGAACAGGATGGCCATAGTTTGGAGCCCCCTGGTCTAGAAGTACAGCCTACATATTGTTTATTGCTTTGCTGCACCCCACAGCATAGACCTCGTTGTCCGTGCCCCAATTTATATAATCACGGATGGAAAATTCTTGTCCAGTGGTACACAAATCAACTGTCCTATGCTGTCTTGAGTGTCTACTGCAAAAGCGACATGTGTTGTTACCACAAATGTACGATCCCACAGTGCTAAGTCAGGTTTTATTGTGTCTGCCAGACTCAAAGAGACTGGGAGACAGAATATTACCTAATGTTTTGGCACAACGGCTTGAAAATCTACAGCCTGTCGTAATAATTGTTGCCAAATCATTATCTGTGAAGAGTATGGGTAAATGTATTTGTATAATATTTTTAATTTTGTTGAAGTCCAAGGAGAAGGCAGTAACAAATGTGACCGGACTCCTCTCCCTGGTATTCACCTCAACTTTACTAGTTTTAACTCTCCCACGGCCATTCTCCAGAAGGGTATGTCTATTTTTCTCTGAGCCCAGACGGGCTGCTCTAGCAACATTCCATGTGTCATATTGCTGTGACTGAAGCCTTGATGTAATAGTATTACATTCTTTTTCAAAAGCTTCTTCAGTAGAGCAGTTGCATCTGGCCCTAGTAAACTCCCCTATCGGTATCGATCGTTTGGTGTGTGCGAGATGACAACTTGAAGCCAAAAGTAGCGAATTACCCGCTGTAATGGAATGGCCCGTGATACCCAGAGACTTTTGAAGGATGCGGGGTACTCCTGTGCCAGCTTCACTAATGACTCTTGGGTCTAGGGTCATCCTATGTCCAATAGGGGCATAGGATGACTGAGAAATTATATCATGAATTACATGAGATGGGACAGTAATGATGATTCATGTATTGCAGGATATCTTGAAATATTACAAGTTGTTCATTCTGACCACAACAGGTCAATAGGAGAGTGTTTCCTTCAATGTGGAACATAGACTGTAGAGGTGCTAATTAAGTCTGCTACTGTTAAGATGTTAATTGATGTTAATCGCCTCCAGCTACCTGGCTGTAATGATGAAAGCTTGCTGTGATTGCATTCTATTGTCTACTGTGCTAATTAAGTCTGCCTCTCAAGAACTTTTCATTGTGTGAAGTTCTATTGATGATAATATGTGTTGTGACCTAGCACCCTCTAAAGGTCAGATGTCTGACTTACGTCTACAAAGGAATGTGTATTGTGTAGCAGGTGAGAATAACTTATCGTGGAGTCAGAACGTCTGGGTAATGATTAGTAATTAGGTCATGTAGATTATCTGAATGTCATTATCTAAAGGAATGTGTATTGAGCACCCATTGTGTCATGTTGTGGGTGGAGTTAAGCCATTGTTTCCTGGGGCTTCTAACTGTATAAAAATAACCTAAGTTTACCATTAAAGTGTCATTCGTTTGGAACCAGAGAACAGAGCTTTTGTCTCGTTATTCTGGGGAATCCAATGGGTCCTGTCTGCTGGATTGTGGAGTGTCGGATAAGCTGTCTTGGGTTGGTGGAATGGAATATCGTAAACGGTGTTAACTCCTGACCGTTACAATTGTTGGCTAGCAGTGGGATGATTCCATCGCCAGAAGAACAGCTACAAGGACACAGGACAATGGAGACACAGTATGAACGGCTGAAGCTCTCTTCCCTCAAGGACTTGCTGGAGAACCGGGGCAGACCGGCCAGCAACCGTAAGAAAAGGGACATTATCGCAGAACTTGTCAAAATGGATAGAGCTGAAAGGTCCAGCGTAACAGACAGGACACCCGAGGAAGAAAGTTTTGATCGGGCTGTTAAATGAGGACTGGCACAGTATGGTCCTAATCCTCCATCGGAGATCATAGACCTGGTTATAGCGGCTGTGGATGCAACTTGGCTACATAAAAGAGGTGCTGCAGCAGCAGAAGTCACAGCAACCCAGCAGAAGAGCTGGCAACAGAGCAGAGTGCCACGGGCCTCTGCTCTCAACTAACAGGAGAGGGAGTTCCTGTGGAAGTGGATGGGACTTCAGTCTCCACTTGTATACCCCAGGGATGGGGGGCAGTTGGCCCAGATCCCCAACAGCATGATGAACTGAGCCCAGTCACCCTGTCTTCTCTCCAGCGGCTGAAAGGACTCCAGGGAGAAGGGCCGGTCCAGGCCTCTCCCCAGCGGCAGGCATGTTCTCTGAGAGAGGCAGAGGTTAGCTGGGTGAGTAATGCTCTGTTTGGAGCAATTTATTTGGGGTACTGTATGGATACCAGCATTGGAGGAATGGAACTATGGACTAACTTTGGAGTCAACCCGTCTGGGGTCGCCTCCTGTGTTAGTCTCCTACCGAAAGGGGAGAGATGTAATGGAATGGCCCGTGATACCCAGAGACTTTTGAAGGATGCGGGGTACTCCTGTGCCAGCTTCACTAATGACTCTTGGGTCTAGGGTCATCCTATGTCCAATAGAGGCATAGGATGACTAAAAATTATATCATGAATTACATGAGATGGGACAGTAATGATGATTCATGTATTGCAGGATATCTTGAAATATTACAAGTTGTTAATTCTGACCACAACAGGTCAATAGGAGAGTGTCTCCTTCAATGTGGAACATAAACTGTTGAGGTGCTAATTAAGTCTGCTACTGTTAAGATGTTAATTGATGTTAATCGCCTCCAGCTACCTGGCTGTAATGATGAAAGCTTGCTGTGATTGCATTCTATTGTCTACTGTGCTAATTAAGTCTACCTCTCAAGAACCTTTCATTGTGTGAAGTTCTATTGATGATATGTGTTGTGACTTAGCACCTTCTAAAGGTCAGACGTCTGACTTACGTCTACAAAGGAATGTGTATTGTGTAGCAGGTGAGAATAACTTATCGAGGAGTCAGAACGTCTGGGTAATGATTAGTAATTAGTTCATGTAGATTATCTGAATGTCATTATCTAAAGGAATGTGTATTGAGCATCCATTGTGCCATGTTGTGGGTGGAGTTAAGACATTGTTTCTTGGGGCTTCTAACTGTATAAAAATAATCTAAGTTTACCATTAAAGTGTCATTAGTTTGGAACCAGAGAACAGAGCTTGTGTCTCGTTATTCTGGGGAATCCAATGGGTCCTGTCTGCTGGATTGTGGAGTATCGGATAAGCTGTCTTGGGTTGGTGGAATGGAATATCGTAAACGGTGTTAACCCCTGACCGTTACACCCGCACACTCCTTGAGATATGTGTGGGTAGTTACGATACCCTGGACAGCATCTTCCATTAATGTTATTTCTAAGAAATTAATAGTATCATTATGGCTGTCAGAACTAAATTCCAATTGAAGGGAATTATCGTTAACCCAAGATACAAAGGAGGCACAATCAAGAGAGGAACGTCCCAAATTAGGAGCAGATTGTCTATGTATCGACCCTACCATAGGATAGAACCTGCACATGGGTTGGTAACAGACTATGCATATATTTTTAAAACATTTTTCAATAGATATATTTTTCTTCTCTATTACATATACAGTACACTGAGCAAAATTATAAACGCAACACTTTTGTGTTTGTCCCTATTTATCATGAGCTGAACTCAAAGATCTATGACTTTTTCTATGTACACAAAAGACCTATTTTTCTCAAATATTGTTCGCAAATCTGTAATCTATGTTAGTGAGCACTTCTCCTTTGCCGAGATAATCCATCCACCTCACAGATGTGGCATATCAATATGCTGATTAGACAGCACTTACCTCCACTGTGCAGCTCGTTTTCTGGGGTCCCTCGGCGACTGTCTCTGGTCCTCCCCACAAGAACTCCACACATTCATGCGAGCGAGCTTGCATGGTGTGGAGTCCTTGCGGGCGCGCTCCCCTGATACAGCGAGCGGCTATAGCCACTCACTGTATCACTTGGCCCTGCCCCCGGCGCGCCACATCATTGGTTGTGATAGACAGCAGCACCAGCCAATGGCTGCGCTGCTTTCAATCCATCTGCTCTAGCCAATCAATGGCCAGGCTGAGCGGCGAAGAGGATGTCAGGGCCGAGCGCGGGACCTTCGAGGGGCCAGGTACAGTAAGTATAACGGGGGGCAGGTATTGTCTGAAGTTTTTTCACCTTAATGCATGGATGCATTAAGGTGAAAAAAACTTTTACCTTTACAACCCCTTGAATTTCTCTACCATAAGCCATCTCCAAAGGGGTTTCAGA
Source organism: Rana temporaria (assembly GCF_905171775.1). NCBI lineage: Eukaryota > Metazoa > Chordata > Amphibia > Anura > Ranidae > Rana > Rana temporaria. Next base: position 103,241,563 of record NC_053491.1, on the reverse strand, counting down.
GAATTTGCTAGTAAATCCAACCGGCCTCACAACTGCAGACCACGTGTAACCACACCAGCCCAGCACCTACACATCCAGCATCTTCACCTCCAAGATCGTCTGAGGCCAGCCACCCGGACAGCTGCTGCAAGAATCGGTTTGCATAACTAAAAAAATTCTGAACAAACTGTCAGAAACCATCTCAGGGAAGCTCATCTGCATGCTTGTTGTCCTCATCAGGGTCTCGACCTGACTGCAGTTCATCGTTGTAACCGACTTGAGTGGGCAAATGCTCACATTTAATGGCATCTGGCACTTTGGAGAGGTGTTCTCTTCACGGATGAAATTTTCACTGTACAGGGCAGACAGTGTGTATGGCGTTGTGTTGGTGAGCGGTTTGCTGATGTCAACATTGTGGATCGAGTGGTCCATGGTGGTGGTGGGTTATGGTATGGGCAAGCATATGGTATGGACAACGAACACAGGTGCATTTTATTGATGCCATTGTGAATGCACAGAGATACCGCAACGAGATCCTAAGGGCCCATTGTTGTGTCATTCATCCACAACCATCACCTCATGTTGCAGCATGATAATGCACGGCCCCATGTTGTAAGGATCTGTACATAATTTCTGGAAGCTAAAAATATCCCAGTTCTTGCATGGCCAGCATACTCACTGGACATGTCACCCATTGAGCATGTTTGGTATGCTCTGGATCGGCGTATATGCCAATATCCAGCAACTTCGCACAGCCATTGAAGAGGAATGGACCAATATTCCACAGGCCACAATCAACCTGATCAACTCTATACAAAGGAGATGTGCTGCACTGCGTGAGGTTAATGGTGATCACACTAGATACTGACTGGTTTTCGGTAATTCATAATGAGCTAGTATGTTAGCTCATTATGCCTTTGTCTTGCAGGTTTTTATTTACATTTTTGGGGTTTACAACCGCTTTAAGGCATCAGCATACCAAGACATTTTGAACAATTTCCTGCTCCCAACATTGTGTGAACAGTTTTGGAAAAGCCCATTCCTGTTCCAACATGACTGTGCACCAGTGCACAAAGGAAGGTCCATAAAGACATGGATGAGCGAGTTTTGGGTGGAGGAACTTGACTGGCCTGCAAAGAGTCCTAACCGCAACCTGATAAAACACCTTTGGAATGAATTAAAGCGGAGACTGCGAGCTAGGTCTTCTCGTCCACATGTGTGCTGACCTCACAAATGCGCTTCTGGAAGAATGGTCAAACATTCCCATAGACACAGTCCTAAACCTTGTGGACAGCCTTCCCAGAAGAGTTGAAGCTGTTTTGGCTGCAAAGGGAGGGCCAACTCAATATTGTACCCTATGGACTAAGACTGGGATGACATTAACCACTTCCATACCGTAGGATGTCATATGACGTCTTGGACTTCAGTGGGGGATATCTGAATGATGCCTGCAACTACAGGTATCATTCAGATATCCTTTTTTTTCAGCCAGCGATTCTGCGCACCATAAGAATGATCATAGTGGCAGTTCCGCCGCTTGATCGTTCTTACAGGCGGCGGGACAGGACATCCCCCCTCCCGCCGCCATCTGGTGCTTCTCCAGGCTCTCCCGGGCCATCGGAGGCCCGGAAAACGAATTGGCCGCCGCTGAATGAAGAGCATACAGATGTCTGGTGACCAGATGGTCACCGGTCATCTCTATGACCGTCGGAGGCCCGGGCACGACGTTATGACGTCACGCCCGGGTACCCGGAAGTAAACAAAGCCGCAATCGCGGCTGAAAGCATGGGATCAGTAAAAAAATTATTATTATTATTGACCCCACATCTTTCCATAAAGAGGACCTGTCACACACTATTCCTATTACAAGGGATGTTTACATACCTTGTAATAGGAATAAAAGTGATCACATATTTTTTTTTTTTAAGTGTTAAAATGTAAGTCCCACCCACATATGTAAACGCCATTCAAACCGGACATGTGAGGTATTGCCGCGTGCGTTAAAGCGAGAGCAATAATTCTAGCACTAGACCTCCTCTGTAACTCTAAACTGGTAACCTGTAAAAAAAAAAAACGTCGCCTGTGGAGATTTTTAGGTACCGAAGTTAGGTGCCATTCCATGAGTGTGCACAATCTTAACCACTTAAGACCCGGACCATTATGCAGGTTAAGGACCTTGCAGTGAAATAAATGAGCAGGGTAGTGGCGCTACTTGGTTGTGTTATAACTGGGTCCTTGTATTTACTCCAACCGTTCTGATGATAGGTGCGTGATAAAAGTGTGGGGTGCCTGTGTGCGGTAGGCTTATATAGAAAAACCTCCACTTGGGTTAGGTCCCCTTATAATGCGTGTTGGTGATACACAAGAATGTGAATATAAAGTAAGTTTAAGCCCTCCAGTGGATTTAAAGAAAAACAGCAAATGATGGTGCGCAGTGTATGTGAACCTGGGGCTAATTTACCCTCTAGGTGTGCCAGTGAGGCTTCTGTTAGCGTGAGTAGGTGTCAGCATATATTTGTAATAGGTTCTATATTGCATCTGCACAAAAAAAAAAACATATAACTGAAAAAAAAAACTGAAAGAAAAAACTAAATATGAAATATAAAATAAGTGCAGGTATACTATGTATCCTCCTAAGTGTGCTCTGGGTTAAGGCAATCTCAATATAGGTGATGCCCTCAGAACAGCCTTTAGTTAGAGGATTTAGATATACCCTGTGGGATCATTCCAAAGTACAATTCATGTGAGCAGCAGTTCCAGTATCTATACACTTAGTAAAGTGAAGCCTCCAAAATGCTTAAAAATATATATATATAAAGCTATTATAAGTAGATAGATAATTATATAAGTCCCCCGTGCAGTATGCGATGAGTGTACAAATTCTTGTATTCCAATAGGTGATGGCCTCATTTCCCAGCTGTAGAGATCAAATGGAATCTACGCTCCCCCCCACTTGTGTCCCCACTCACCAGATAGTAGTCCCCTTAGGGGGGTGTAGAGCCTTAGGGGTCAGTGGGCAGGTGTTGTTCGCTTACCAGCTGTTCTGTCTAGGGGTCCTCAGCGGATGGTGGCGGTCTCATTTCATGTTCAGGGTGATGGTCATGAGAGGAAAAAAGAAATGAGTCCTCATAGGGTAGTAATCCCAGAAAAATGGAAATTTATTTTAAAAAATATATATAATCGTTCCAGCAGAAAAGTTAAAACGGGATACAAATCCAGTGATGAGCGTGGAGCGTGATGTCCGTTTGCGCTCCACCGCTCGGCGTTTCCTTACCCGGAAGCTGTCTCTAGCGTGATGCGTGTGACGTTATGGCGGCTGGTCACCTGACGCGTTTCGTCGAATGGACGTTATCAAAGGTGATACCCGCCCACCACGTCACACTGTATTATATTTCCTAAGCGGCATCCGATTCCCACCCATATGGGAGTTGCATTTCCTCCCATAAAAATGCATTGTTTACTGTGAAAATGACAATTGCAGTTTAGGAGTTAACCACTAGGGGGTGATGTAGGGGTTAAGTGTAACCTCACATGTGTTTCTAACTGTAGGGGGCCGGGGCTGGACGTGTGACGTCATTGATCGTCTTTTCCTATATCAGGGAACAGACGATCAATGACACTGCCACAACGAAGAACAGGGAAAGTGTGTTTACAAACACCTCTCCCCGTTCTTCAGCTCCGGTGACCGATCGCGGGACACCGGCCGCGATCGGGTCCCGCGGGCGCGGTCACGGAGTTTCAGACCAGGTCGTGACTAAAAGAACGAGTTTTGCAGCAATCTTTTTTGAGTTCAAATAACTCTTTATTCAAAGATTTTCAAACGTATATGGGCAACTATCTTTTTTTAATAAATACAAATCTGTAATTTTTTTACCAAAACACTTGACAGGCTAAAATTCCAGCATACATTGAGATGAAGCAACAAACACTGTATAAATAAATCTGAATATTTAATGACTATCAAAACACAATCTCAAGTCATAAGACAAAGAACAAGGGGGTGAGAAAATAATAAAATCATTGTGTAATCAGCCCACTGCTAGATTCCCATTGCTGCCTTCATTCACAAAAGAGAGGAAACTGGCACATTTTTGCCAGAGACATGTCATAGTTAATCCTCCCAAACTCACAGACCGAGAAGTCCACAAAGTAAAACTAAACTAAAATTCAGGAGACTTTTTTATTTGACATAAAATAAATCGTGCTTCATAATGAGGATTGCATGAGGTTCCAAAGCTGGTGCCTGCTTAGTTATGTATAAATAAACGAAATATACAGATATAGATAAAGTGGTATATATAATGTAGTAATGAGAAACTACAGGTTCTACAATGCTGTGCCTTTATCTTACAACCTTTAAAATACAAATTTGTACGTACAATACAAAATGGAAAATAGATATAAGATTTTAGCTTATCCAACAGAATATCAGAGGCACATGCCCCTCACGTAATAAAGCTGAGGAGAGCAAAAAGCATAGCACCCTCCCCCACTGCCAATGCTCCACATACTTCTGCTGCTGAGGTTTAATTGCACACATTGATCACGCGTGTAAAACTTCCGCTACAAGCACTTCAATAACTACTCCCCAAGGGGCGAGCTCTACAACTGTTTTACACAGACCACAAATAAAAGTACATTAAATGAGTGGAGGGGGTTAAACAAGGCAAAGTAGTTATTCACTGTAATTAGGTAAGAACATCAACAGGAGACAAATGCGAATGAGCTATGGCAACCAATGCAAGAGGCACATCCTCTAAGACTGGTGGTCAGGGCCATTTCCTTGTCTTAAAAAACTACAATACCCTGTATATTTCACACTCAGCTGACAGGATATGGTCGTGAGAAGATAAAAGGAAAGAAAGCTATTTAAATTACACCCATCACCCATTATACAATGGATCTTATATTGGATTTCCTTAAAAAAAACTATTGTCCAAAACATCTTATATGATTTTAGTACAAAGTCAAAGGTGATTGTATTATTTTTGCTGCAATTGCAACAACACAGATGATTAGTGCCCATGATTCTTTCATTTATTTGCATTAAAGCCTTATGCACATGGCGCAAAAAACAATTCACGTATACAGGTGTTCTGTGTTTTTTTATGACTGTAAAAGCACCTCTTTGTCAGCCCATGTGGCCCTGCACACGTAGGTATATATGTATTTGAAGAGAAGTCTTTAAAGTTAGAAAAAAAATACACAAAAGACGGGTTCTGAGCAGAAAGAAAAATGTGTGTACGTACATAAACACGTCTAAACGCGCATAAACATGCATATATGCACGTAAACATATTCCAAGGGTCAGAATAAATTGAATGGGGTTGTAAAGGTACATGTTTTTTCACCTTAATGTATCCTATGCATTAGGGTGAAAAAACATCTGATAGTTACAGCCCCCCCAGCCCCCCTGTTTTACTTACCTAAGCCCATTAACCTGCTGCGCTCGCCCCCGACGTCCTCTTCTCTGCTCAGTCTGGCCGTTGATTGGCTAGAGTGGATGGATTGATAGCAGCGCAGCCACTGGCTCACACTGCTGTCAATCTGATCCAATGATGCGGCGCACCGTGGGGCGGGGACAAGTGAGCCGCTATGGCCGCCGGCTGTATCACGGGAGCGCGCTCGCACAAACTAACCCCCGTGGGAGAAAACTCCCATGAAAGGGGTTAGTTCTTGCAGGGAGGAGCTAAAACAGCCGCAGAGGGACCCCAGAAGACCAGGTTCGGGGCCACTCTGTGCAAAACGAGCTGCACATTGGAGGAAAGTAGAACATGTTTATTATTTTTTTTTAAAAACTGTCCTTTACAACCCCTTTAATATTTGAATGCATTTACGCTCAAAAGCCATGCACACGTAAACATGCAAAAATACACAGAGGCGTAACTAGAACCTTTAGGGCCTGGTTCAAAAAAACATGAAGGGGCCCCCTGGCCGGGTTAGATCCCACTGATCCCGGGCACCTTTACTCTCATCGTTATACCCTTTATTATGGTCCTGCAGCAGGCCCCCTTCCTTCCATCTAGGGACACCTCATTCTCCATCTCTGCCACCTCAGCAGCACAGAATGAGTGAACAGGAATAGCTGTGTACAGAGCTTCCCCTTCATTCACAACCCGAAGTATAGTAAATACAGTTAACTATGACTCAACTGTGAAACAAAAAAAACAATCAGTGATCGTTATCGATTAGTGACTCTATTTATTAAGTCAAGAAAGGGGGTGATAAATTACACATTTACGTCTCCTTTCCCGCTCTCCTACCTGCCAGTATCCCTGCGGCAGCCAGTGGGAGGGGGAGATCTGGCAGCACTGTAGGGGGGCAGGGGAGCACACAAGGTCTTGGGGCAGCAGGACAGAAATAGGGAGGTGGTGGGGGCGGCATGTGGAGCAATCGTACCCTCCATTTCCTTCCTGCAGCCGCTGAATATCTGCAGGAGGGAAAGGAGGAGAAGCAGGCATTCAGGGACTGCATGGAGGGATCTATTCCTCTCCAGGTGTACAGGGGGGCCGCACTTGGAGCATGGGGCCGGATCTCAATAACGAACCTGTAGGTATACCCCTGCACATACATATTGTAACATCAGTGGTGTTTGTTCTGACAAATTCTGTCAGGAAAGAAATGCTGCTTATTTTCACACTGATAGCCAGGGGGTGGTAAAACTAGTTGTCTTTCCCTGACAACTCCCCTGAACACAGGACAAGATTTTGAGGCCTAACCCCTCCTACCAAGGTCACCCCCTCCTATACAGTGACTCAAGGTGACTTAGGGGTGTAACTATAGGGGTGGTAGGGGATTGCAATTGTGACCCAGCCCCATGCTTCAGGGGACCCCAACGGCTCCCCTGTCAAATTTATCTACTCCTGGATAGGAGGGGCAGCGTGGCCGAGTGGCTTATAGAAGAACCAATCCCCTCCATTATCTTCCTGGCTCAGCTGCTGAATGCCTGTGGGAGTGAGAGGAGGAAAAGCAGGCTTTCAGCGGCAACAGGAGCCAGGAAGATAATGCAGGGGATTGGTTCTTCTATAAGCTTCTCCGCCGTGCCACCCCTCCTATCCAGCCTGGTGCCCTGATCCACTGACATTGACAAGGGGTCATCGGTCTGCCTCTCAGCTCCACCCCCTAAACGCCAGCTCCCTCTCCTTCAGGCTGCTCCTGCTGGATAAGTCTTGCTTCCTGGCTAAGTCTACAAATTCTCTGCCCCCCTCCTGTCACACTTCCCCCCACCTGTCATACTGCTTCTCCTCTTTTCACACTGCCCCCTCCTGTCACACGGCTCCCCTCCTGTCACATGGCCTCAATCCTATCACACTGCCCCCTGTCCTGTCCTACTGCCACCTCCTATCATACTTCTCCCCCTCCTGTCACACTTCCCCCCATGTCATACTGCCCCCTCCTATCATACTGTTACCCTTCCTGTCACACTGTCCCCCCTTCCTGTCACACTGCCCCCCCTCCTGTCACACTGCCCCTCTTCGGTCACACGCCCCCCCTCCTGTCATAAGACCCCTCTCCTGTCATACTGCCCCCCCCCGCCTGTCACACTGCTCCCCTTCTGTCACACTGCCTGTCACACTTCCCCCCTCCTGTCAGACTGCCCCTCTTCTGTCTCACGGCCCCCCTCCTGTCATTCGGCCCCCTCCTGTCACGCGCCCTCCATGGTTTCTTGCACTGGTGCACTGAAGGTTCTAGTTACGCCTCTGAGACCGTATGTACTGCTTGGACCTTAGAATAAGGTGACCAGTTTTTTAAAATGAAATCCGGGACATATTTTTTCTTTACTAGTAATAGCAACAATCAGCGACTCTCTGCCCGTCGCCGCCTGCCTCACAGCCTCTCAAGTGTTACTCTTCGGGCCCCGGCTACTACTGGATGGGGAGCAGAGGAAAATCACTCTGCCAGGGAAGGCAGGTGGCTGGCCAGGATTTGAGCCAAGGCAGAAGAACATGCGGGCAAACCTGAATAGGCATGCGCTCAAAACTGAAGAAATATTCTCTCCGCTCCGACCAGCACATGATCATCAGAAAGGGGCACAGATAATGGGAAAAATACAGCCCCCCTATGCTTGAAGCCACGGCGGAGCGGGGGTGTGTAATTCTATTTTTTTAATTTTAATATTGCACTGACTGTCTTTGAAATTGCCCCTGCCCCCTATTAAATCCAATCTGGGGACAAAACCAGGAACAGACTTGGTCCGGGGACAGTGTCCTCAATCAGGGGACTGTCCCCTGAAACTGGGGTTGTCTGGTCGCCCTACCTTAGAAGAAGGTTGTAGGCCCTGAAAGTTTGTCCTGAAAGTGTGTCTGTTAGTACAAACGTAACATGGACAGTACTCAAATGTGTTGTTCTATAATTACCTTTAGCTTGTAATAAAATCATGTAAAAAAGCTAAAAAAAACTACAAAAAAAAAAAAAAGCTAAAAAAATGAAAATCTGCGTTATTGTTATGGGCAACTGAAATAATACTTCAATACATTTTAAGGTGTAAAAGTGCATGTTATCCTATCACTGCCTTGTGTGACGTGAGGGGGACAAGAAGGCTTATAATGATGGGGTGCAAACTTATTTTCATACTATATGTATCTTGGGTTCAGGAAATATCAGACCATGCAATGAAGACATTTATTTCAAGAGCAATGACATTTACCACCACATAAAACTAGACTTAAAAACGTGGGCATTATATACAGTAAATGGAATGCTGTGTCCATGCAAGCATTCCACACATTGCTGACTATACATAGACCCCCCTATGGCAACAAGAAAATGTGAACATTTCCCAGTAGATCATTTAAAAGCCTATAAATGCATAATGCATAATGAAAAAAGAATATAATGAATAATATTTACATTTCTAAGGCATAGAATATGACCGAATAGATAGAACAGGTCACATCTAGTGCAATTGGTAACAGAAGTGAAAGCATTTATTCCAAAAGATGTAAAATTAGTAAAAAATAACTTACATACATTTTATAATCTCTCACCTGTTTTCTGTAAGTTTAGCAAAGTGTAGATGCTTTTTGCTAAATGCTAAACTGAGGACTAAGATCAATTCTATACAAATAAATTGTGGTCCTCAATAGCAGCTTTTAAAGCGGAGTTCCGGCCACAATTTCACTTTTTAAATATAAATACCCCTGTAACACACAAGCTTAATGTATTCTAGTAAAGTTAGTCTGTAAACTAAGGTCCATTTTGTTAGGTTGTTACAGCATTTAGACACTTTATAAAATAGAAATTGACTGGGGCCATCTTAAGTGTGGGCATCATGAAGCCAGACTGTATGACTTCCTGGATTTCAGCCTTGCAGATCTCGCACATGCTCAGTGCTGCACAAGCAGTGTCAGATCAGGTTTCAGCACCTGTACTGTCCAAGTCACATGATTCTTTGAGACTGGGGAGTGCACAGACTCCTGGAAAGTTACACCCACTACATTCCCAGGAGTCTGTGCGGTGTAGTTTAGGAAGCATTAAGCACCTAGGTGCAGGAAGAGGGAAGATTAACTATTCTGCCTAGCAACAACACTTTGAAGGCATCTAAAAAAAAATATTGTTTTCGTAAAGGACTAATGACATTTTTTTAAAACTACTGATGTAATGTTATATTTATGGGTGGAACTCCACTTTAAGTAAGCAGTGACATTTTTGGTTTCAGCAACCAAAGTTCATGAACAGTCCCTATGTCCGCTGGTCATCAGGTTCTAGGCTTGCTTCTCACATACGCATTTTAAACCTACATTATCGCAATGCACGGCAATGCACACACTGAGAATGCAATCCATTACATGCCATTTATCTGGAATGGCACCCCAACACATGAAAGCAATGGATCCCCAACATAGAGAGCACCACAACACTCGATAACTTGTTATTCTGCATTGTGGCACGCTGCATCTGCAAAAACAAAGCAGGTCCAATTTCCTGCCTATTGTGGTGTACTGGTAGCCAATTAAAAAAAATGGGCTATTGGGCACTTTTACCCACTTCCTGCTCAGGCCAAATTTCAGCTTTCAGCGCTGTCAGACTTTGAATGACAATTGTGCGGTCATCCAATACTGTATCCATATAACATTTTTATAATTTCTTAACCACTTAAGGACCGCCTAACGCCGATATACGTCGGCAGAATGGCACGGCTGGGCACAATCACGTACCTGTACGTGATTGTTAAATGTCCAGCCGCGGGTCACGGGCGCGCGCCTGCGGCGCGGACCCGATCGCCGCCGAAGTCCCGCGTTTGGTCCCCGGAGCTGAAGAACGGTAAGAGGTGTGTGTAAACACACCTTCCCCATTCTTCACAGTGGCGCTGTCATTGATCGTCTGTTCCCTGATATAGGGAAAGGCGATCATTGATGACACACGTCCAGCCCCGCCCCCCTACAATTAGAAACACATATGAGGTCACACTTAACCCATTCAGCGCCCCCTACTGGTTAACTCCCAAACTGCAATTGTAATTTTCACAATAAACAATGCATTTTTATAGTACGTTTTGCTGTGAAAATGACAATGGTCCCAAAAATGTGTCAAAATTGTCCGAAGTGTCCGCCATAATGTCGCAGTCATGAAAAAAATCGCTGATCACCGCCATTAGTAGTAAAAAAAAAAAATACACTGACCTGACCTGACCTACATACACAATCACTGACCTGACCTGCATACACTGACCTGCATACACTGACCTGGACCTGACTACACTGACCTGAACCTGACTAGACTGACCTGGACCTGACTACACTGACCTGACCTGCCTACACTGACCTGCCTACACTGAACTGACCACACTGACCTGAACTGCATACACAATCACTGACCTGACCTGCATACACAATCACTGACCTACATACACAATCACTGACATGATCTGACTACACTAACCTACATACACTGACCTGACCTACATACACAATCACTGACCTGACATGCATACACTGACCTGACCTGCATACACTGACCTGACCTGACTACTCTGACCTGGACATGACCTAACTACACTGACCTGACCTGACCTACATACACAATCACTGACCTGACATGCATACACTGACCTGACATGACTACACTGACCTGACCTGCCCTACATACACAATCACTGACCTGACATGCATATACTGACCTGACCTGCATACACTGACCTGACCTGACTACACTGACCTGACCCGACTACACTGACCTGGACCTGACCAGACTACACTGACCAGACTACACTGACCTGACTACACTGACCTGACTACACTGACCTGACCTACATACATACATACACAATCACTGATGTCACCTACCTCAGCTGTGGTGTGCAGAGCCGGCATGCCCAATGTGCCCATTATAGCGATGCAGCCAGGGAGGCTTAGGAGCCAAGGAGGAGATTAGGGAGAGGAGAGCCGCAGAGCAGGGAGCGGGGATATGGCGTGGTGTGCCCGTCACACATATGCAGCCACTGCAGTCAGTCAGCCAGAGGAGGCTCAGGAGCCGTAGAGAGCCATAGACAGCACTAATAGGTGGCACTGATTGGTATTGATAGGTAGCACTGATGCAAACTTATTAAAAGCACAGATGGGCACTGATAGGCAGCACTTATGGGCACTGATTGTCACTGATAGATGGCACGGATAGGCAACACTGATTGGCAGCACTGGTGGGCACTGATAGGCACTGATAGATGGCACTTATAGGCAACACTGATTGGCAGCACTGATGGGCACTGATTGGCAGCACTGATGGGCACTGAGTAGCACTGATAGGTGGCACTAATTGGCACTGATAGATGGCACTGATTGGAAGCACTGATTGGCACTGATAGGCAGCATTGATTGGCACTGATAAGTGGCACTGGTTGGCACTGATATGCGGCACTGATTGGCAGCACAGATGGGCACTGATAGGCAGCACAGATGGGCACTGATAGGCGGCACTTATAGGCAGTACTGATGGGCACTGATTGTGGCATTGGTTTGGCACTGATAGGTGTCACTGATATGCAGTACTGATTGACAGCACTGATGTGCACTGATTGGCAGCACGGATGTGCACTGATTGGCACTGATAGGCAACACTGGCAGCACTGATGGGCACTGATAGTCAGCACTGATAGGAAGCGCTGATGGGCACTGATTGGAAGCACAGATTGGCACTGATAGGCGGCACTGGAGAGCACTGATAGATGGCATTGGTTGGCACTGATTGGCACTAACAGGTGGCATTGGTTGGCACTGATAGGTGGCATTGGTTGGCACTGATTGACAGCACTGATAGGTAGCCTTCCACTGGCTTCTTCTATCTATCTTCCATTTTCTGAAATTCGAAATTCATATAGAATGAACTCAAATTCTAATAGAAAAATATTAGAAGAGTAGAATAATAGAAAAAAAAAAATATATATATATATATATATGTATATATATATATATATATATATATATATATATATATATATATATATTTTATTCTACTCTATTCTAATATTTTTATATTCGAATTTGAGTTCATTCTATATGAATTTCGAATTTCAGAAAATGGAAGATAGATAGAAGAAGCCAGGTCATATTCTATTGTATTTGATTACATTCTATTAAATTCCATTCTGTTCTTTACTATTCTTTTCATTCGAATTTGTTTGCGAATCGAATTGTTTTCGAATTCGATTCGAATAGAATTTGTTTTGGATGTTCGATCGAATTTCGTCCGCGGGTTTTCGATTCGAAAACGTTCGTTCGGATTCGGTTAAATTCATTAATATTACAATTCGGGAATTCGTATGCATCCGAATGTCCGAATAATGAAAAATTAGTCCGAATTTCGATTCGGAACGAAACGAAATGCACATGCCTACTGCAGGGGGAGACAGGAAGCAGGGGGAATTGGCACCACACTGGGTGATTAGGGTTTGCCCAGGCACATCCGGCACACCCTGTGCACATGCCCATGCTCCCATTACATAGGTGACCCTATCAGAGTCCCGCTTTACTGATGAAGGGAGGGAGATGAAGACCTAGCTTATTAGCTGGAGGTTGGAACACACCTTGTAGTGGGCCACATGTAGCCGTTGGCCATAGTTTGGCGACCCCAGTTTATGAATAGCCTCCTAAAGTGTACCCATGGTCAAAATGAAAAACATATATTCATTTTCAGGCTGTTTTTGAATCATTTCTAGCAGAAGAAAGGAAAACCTGGACAGGAGGGGGGGCGGGTGATACTTTCAGGAACCAACCCCCCTGTAGTTTCCTCCTGTGGCAGCTGAATGGGAAAGAGGAAAATCTGGGCCAGACTCTCGTATCCTGGCGTAAAACTATGCGGGCGTAACGTATCTCGTTTACGCTACGCGGCCGCAAGTTTTACGGGCAAGTGCTTGATTCACAAAGCACTTGCCTGTAAAGTTGCGGCGGCGTAGCGCAAATCCTCCGGCGCAAGACCGCCTAATTCAAATGATCCAGGTAGGGGGCGTGGATCATTTAAATTAGGCACGTTCCCGCGCCGATCGTACTGCGCATGCGCCGTCCCTAAAATTTCCCGACGTGCATTGCGCTAAATGACGTCGCAAGGACGTCATTGGTTTCGACGTTAACGTAAATGGCGTCCAGCGCCATTCACGGACGACTTACGCAAACGACGTACATTTTTTAATTTCGACGACGACGGCCATACTTAACATTGGTTGCCCCTCATACAGCAGGGGCAACTTTACGCGACGCAAGTGCTACGGAAACGTCGTAAATTCACTGCGTCGACCGCGCGTTTGTTCGGGAATCTCGCGTAAATAGCTAATTTGCATAGACGACGGGGAAAACGACGTCGGCGACACCTAGCGGCGGGAAAAAAAATTGCATCTAAGGCCCCATACACACGAGAGGATTTATCCGCAGATACGGTCCAGCGGACCGTTTCCACGGATAAATCCTCTCAAAGATATCCGCTGATTTCGATGGGATGGAGTGTACACACCATCCCATTGAAATCCGCGCGGAAATCCTCTGCCGAAGACGTGTCGCGCCGTCGCCGCGATTATGACGCGGCGACGGGCGCGGCGCTGTCATATAAGGAATTCCACGCATGCGTCAAATCATTACGACGCGTGCGGGGAATCCCTTTGGACGAATGGATCCGGTAAGTCTGTACAGACGAGCGGATCCATCCGTTGGAATGGATTCCAGCAGATGGATATGTTGTGCAGCACAACAAATATTCGATCTGCTGGAATCCATCCCAGAGGAGATTTCTCCGCGGAAACAGATCCGCTGGCGTGTACACACCATAGGATCTATCCGCAGAAACCCATTTGCTGGGATTTATCTGCGGATAGATTCTATCGTGTGTACGGGGCCTACGATCTGACAGCGTAAGAGCCTTACGCCTGTCAGATCTAATGGATCTATGCGTAACTGATTCTAAGAATCAGTCGCATAGATACGCCGGGCCAGATTAGGACTTACGACGGCGCAAATGGCGTTGCGCCGTCGTAAGCCCTTTGAGAATCTGGCCCTCTGTCTTTAAGCTGCTGCCGGAGGAAAATACAGGGGATTGATTTCAGTAAATGTCACCCCTGCTCCTGTCAAGGTTCAGGGGGTCAGCAAGGAAGAGATGCGAGCTACCCGTCACCTGCCTGCGATCGAAGGGTAGATGGTGATCGACTGGTTGCCAATCCCCGGTGCATCTTTAAGGATGAGTTGATCCTGATGAGGGATCCTGCGCTGTCCTCACCAGGCTGGTTCTTTGCTGGTCTTTGGGTCCCTGACATCAGCATGTTAACTGTGGGAAGCTGGCTGTGACTGTGCCCTGTGATTGATACCGCAGCCTCCTGGGACCTATGAAGTGTTCCAGAAGGTTGTGGGCATGAGGGGCCAGGGCGGGCCATGTGGAAGCGGATACCTGCCAAAACCACCAAAAAAGAAGGAAGAAGTGGAAGGTCCCCTTTTCGGTGAAGTTCTGCTTTAAAGTGTAACCAAAGGTAAAACATTTTTTATTTTTTTGGGATAGTGGAGAGGAATTAGAACCCCTGTCAGTTTTTTTTCTGCTTGTTAGGAAGATTTACTCTCTCTATTTGTCCTGTTTACCATTATCATTTTTTGGTTTGCCCCCGAACAGCTATAGAGGGGAAATTTTCCAATGGGGACACTAATACTAGGTGACCCTCCCAAATAACAAGGATAACTTGCCACACATTTGTGTTGAGTTGTAAGTCTATTAACTTGCTGCACATTATTGCTGGCAATTTGTACACTTGCAAAACACTTGAAGCACAAGTTCTATGAGATGAAAGAAAAATCCTGGATCGCCGCACTCCTCAAAAAACGATGTCTTTATTCAAAACATGAAAAAACAACAAAAATTCAAATGGAAAAAACAGCCAAAATTCATGCAGTCAACCAAGAAGTGGATTAGGAAAAAAGAGCTGACATGTTTCGTATCCTGTGATGCTTACTCGTAGCTGACATTTTTCCAATTTGTAGCAAATTTGCGTGGCAAGTCTCTAGCAAGAGCAAAGTTGCAGAGGTGAGTCTACAGCAAGAGCTCTGCAAGTCTACAGCATGAAACTCCAGCCACAGTGCCCCCTGTGGTGGGATGACTTCTGCACAACATAACTGAACCACAACTTGCAGCAGACTTGCAGAATGTTTGCAAAGAAAGATGATCTGGAGCCATGCAATGCAGACTTTCTGTAATTGTGCATCAAACTTGTTAAGCCTGACAAGTCTAGCAATAGCTTAGCAAGTCATTTTCAAACTTGCAGCTCAATTGCTTGCTATCTGGGCTGGTGACACCCTGGGCCAGATCCACAAAGAACTTACGCCGGCGTATCTATTGATACGCCGTGTAAGTTCTACAATGCGCCGTCGTATCTTTGTTTTGTATCCACAAAACAAGATACGACTGAATGTGGGCTCGATCCGACTGACGTACGTCTTAGTACGCCGTAGGATCTTAGCTGGCCGCTAGGTGGCGCTTCCGTTGATTTCCGCGTAGAGTATGCAAATTAGCTAGATACGCAGATTCTCAAACGTACGTTCGCCCGGCGCATTTTTTTACGTTGTTTACATAAGGCTTTTTTCGGCGTAACGTTACCCCTGCCTCTATGAGATGTACGCAATGTTAGGTATGGACGTCGGGACAGCATCAAATTTTCCGTCTTTTACGAAAATCGTTCGCGAATAGGGCTTTGAGCGGGGCGTAATTTAATTTGAAAATTCAACGTGATACTGAGCATGCGCGCGCATGCGCCGTTCGAAAAAAGCGTCATTTACGTGGGGTCATGCTTAGTTTACATAAAACACGCCCCCCTGTTCCTCATTTGTTTTAGGCTTATGCCGGCACATTTACGCTACGCCGCCGTAACTTACGGCGCAAATTGTTTCTGGATAAGGAAACTACGCTCTAAGTTACGGCGGCGTAGTGTATCTGAGATACGCTACGCCTGCCTAAAGATAGGCAGTTCTTTGTGGATCTGGCCCCCTGACTTTGTAGGAATTTTGCTCACTTCCTGTTATGGCGATAGGACAGGAAGTGAAGGGCAACCTCCTCTATGGGATGCAGATGGATAGGTGCCATAACCCTCCCTTACACCCTCCAGAATGAAAGGTTTTGCCTTTTATTTTGTACCTACTTGTGTATCTGATTAGTTTTCCATTGCTTGTACTTTATTCATTGCATACCACATGTGAGATGTGATCTGTACACTGGAGACGGGGATCAGTCCCTGGCTGGTAGTTATTATTCATGATGAAGATATGTGTCAGCAGGGATGTGTGTTCAGCAGACAGAGCCCCGCCCTCCTGTCATATATAACACGCCTTTTTGTGACGCCCCGCCCCCACCGTCACATGAGCCGAGCGCTCTGTACTCCCGCTGCGGGTGATCAGAGAGGTGCGGGGATTGCACTGTGTGTGATCGGTGTGTGTATGTAGAGGGGACGGGATCTATAGAACGGCATCTCACTATCCATGCACTGATCTCATACTGCCATCTCTCTGCAGTACTGATTGTCGGCACCCTGTATTTCCTCTATGTCTGCACTTCTCTATAACTGTACTAATTGTCATCTCGCAGCAGCACTCCACCCTCCTCTCTCTTATCGCTGACCTCTGATCAGTCCTGCACTCTGTATTCTATGTCTATGACACTGATCTGTAATGTTGTTTATTGTACAGGTATAGTGAGAGGAGAGGAGTCTCCATAAAGATCTCATCATGTCCCCCTGGATCTTTTTCCTGGCCCCTTTCCTGCTCTGCTCTGCTGATCCCTCCTCAGATCCTCCCAACATCATCCTGATCTTTGCTGATGACATGGGATATGGAGATCTGGGTGTCTATGGGCACCCCACCTCCCACACCCCCAATCTGGATGCAATGGCTGCCAAAGGACTGCGCTTTACAAACTTCTACACCACGGGAGCCGTGTGCTCGCCTTCCAGGTAATCGTCCTATGGGGGAATGAACGGCTTTCTTTGGATGCTCACTGACTTAGAGATTATTATTATTATTTATTATTATTATTATGCTAACAGTTAGCGCAGCGCTGGACAGGAGAGGACAGTTCAATATGGAAGGGACCCTCTTGTGGGTCTTAGAGATAGAATAGTGTGTGTGTGTAAATATATACATTTATTTATTTTTCCCCACAAAGGTGAGTACACCCCTCCACTTTTTTTTTTTTTTTTTTTTTTGGTAAATATTTTATTATATCTTTTCATGTGAAGAAATTAAACTTTGCTACAATGTAAAGTAGTGAGTGTACAGCTTGTATAACAGTGTAAATTTGCTGTCCACTCAAAGTAACTCAACACACAGCCAATAATGTCTAAACCACTGGCAGTAAAAGTGAGTACACCCCTAAAAGAAAATGTCCAAATTGGGCCCAATTAGCCATTTTCCCCATTCCCCGGTGTCCTGTGACTTGATAGTGTTTAGGGTTGTACCGATACTAAGCATTTCCCCGAGTACTTGTACTCGGGGTAAATGCTCCGATACTTCACCCAATACCTGACTGTCCCTGTATCCTCCTCCAGTTCCCCCCATCCGTTCTGCATTCCGTGCCGCTGCTCTCCCCCCTCCGTGCCTCTGTTGTCCCATTCTGTGCTGCTGCTCTCCCCCTCCGTGCCTCTGCTGTCCTATTCCGTCCCGCTGCTGTCCCCCTGCTGTCCCCCTCAGTGCCGCTGCTGTCCCCCTCCGCTGTCCCGCTGCTGTCCCCCTCCGCTGTCCCGCTGCTGTCCCCCTCCGTGCCTCTGCTGTCCCCCTCCGTGCCTCTGCTGTCCCCCTCCGTGCCTCTGCTGTCCCCCTCCGTGCCTCTGCTGTCCCCCTCCGTGCCTCTGCTGTCCCCCTCCGTGCCTCTGCTGTCCCCCTCCGTGCCTCTGCTGTCCCCCTCCGTGCCTCTGCTGTCCCCCTCCGTGCCTCTGCTGTCCCCCTCCGTGCCTCTGCTGTCCCCCTCCGTGCCTCTGCTGTCCCCCTCCGTGCCTCTGCTGTCCCCCTCCGTGCCTCTGCTGTCCCCCTCCGTGCCTCTGCTGTCCCCCTCCGTGCCTCTGCTGTCCCCCTCCGTGCCTCTGCTGTCCCCCTCCGTGCCTCTGCTGTCCCCCTCCGTGCCTCTGCTGTCCCCCTCCGTGCCTCTGCTGTCCCCCTCCGTGCCTCTGCTGTCCCCCTCCGTGCCTCTGCTGTCCCCCTCCGTGCCTCTGCTGTCCCCCTCCGTGCCTCTGCTGTCCCCCTCCGTGCCTCTGCTGTCCCCCTCCGTGCCTCTGCTGTCCCCCTCCGTGCCTCCGCTGTCCCGCTGCTGTCCTCCTCCATGCTCCGTGTCACTCTCCATGTCCTCCTCCACCCCCTCTGTCAGGATGGAGAGCGGCGGTAGGAGCTGCTGAACCCGGCTCCTACCTTTTCTGAATGAACAGTCAGTGACCACTGACTGTTCATTCATATAACTGAAACATCGTAACCTGTGTTTACAATGTTTCAGTTTATGAATGGATAGGAGCCTCTGTCTTCTCTCCATTCATTTTCAGTGCAGCTGAGAAAGGGACTGCCCTTAGTCCCTTTCTCTGTCTCAAAGGGGAGATATCAGAGGTCTGTTAAGACCCCTGATATCTCACCAAATACACCCCCCCCCCACCCAACAGGGCTGAATGAAAAACAAAAAATTGCAATAAATAATAAATTAAAAAAATAATAATATTATTATTATTATTATTATTATTATTATTATTATTATTAATACACTGACACCACCCCCCCCTAAAAAAAAAAAAAAACACTGTAAAAAAAAACATAGTTAAATTGTGTAAAAAGAAGTACTTGAAAAATCGTATCGGCACTTGTACTCGGTCTCAAAAGTGGTATCAGGACAACCCTAATGTGTTGCAAGGTCTCAGTTGTGTTAAATTTGGTGTTATCTCTCTCACTCTCTCATACTGGTCACTGGAAGTTTAACATGGCACCTCATGGCAAAGAACTCGCTGAGGATCTTAAAAACAAAATTATTGCTTTTAAATAACGATGGCATAGGCCAGTGGTCTCCAAACTGCGGCCCGAGGGCAAGATGTGGCCCTTTGCTTGCTTTTATCATGCCCTTGGTATCCACTGGTACCTACAGTGGAGCGTAATTCTTCCCAATGACACCAACAATGGGGTGCAATGATGTCAATGATGGACTTAATCCCTCCCAATGACAGCAACGACGGGGCACAATTTCTCTTACGGACACCAACAATGGGGCCCAATTACATCAATGCTGGGGTGCAATTCCTCACTCTGACACCAATTGATAGGGCGCAATTACTCCCACTGAAACAAACTATGGGACGTTATTTATTCCCACTGACGTCAGGACCTTTTCTACTCCCAATTGCCACAGTCTGGCCCTTCTAAAGTCTACAGGACAGTAAACTGGCCCTTTGTTTAGAAAGTTTGGAGACCCCTGGCCTAGGCTATAAGAAGATTGGGGCTTCATGAGTGCTGCCGGTACTGAGGAGCTACAGTTCATTGAGGGAACCAGGAATGCCAACATGTACTGTGACATACTGAAGCAGAGCATTATCCCCTCCTCATCCCCCTCCCTTCAGAGACTGGGCCGTGGGCAGTATTCCACCATAACGACCCCAAACACACCTATGAGACGATCACTGCCTTGCTAAAGAAGCTGAGGG
Organism: Rana temporaria; assembly: GCF_905171775.1. Lineage (NCBI taxonomy): Eukaryota > Metazoa > Chordata > Amphibia > Anura > Ranidae > Rana > Rana temporaria. The sequence goes on along the minus strand of NC_053491.1, from coordinate 103,221,465 downwards.
TATAGGTGAAGGACTGGCTAAGCATGTCTCCAGACCTAAACACTATTTAGCATCTGTGGGGCATCCTCAAATGGAAGGTGGCAGAGCGCAAGGTCTCCAACATCCACCAGCTCTGTGATGTCATCATGGAGGAGTTCAGTGGCAACCTGTGAAGCGCTGAACTCCATGCCCAAGGGGTAGCGCTGCACCAGCCTGAACCGTTGATACAAGGCAGGAAGGATCCATGCTTTCATGTTTTCACCAAATTCTGACCCTAAAGCTGGCCATATACCTATAGATTATCTGAAGATTTTCTATGGTTAAAAGTAGGGTTGTCCCGATATCGATACTAGTATCGGTATCGGGACCGATTCCGAGTTTTTTCGGCGGTACTCAGACGCCGATACCCCGCCCCGATACACAAATGGAATACTTGCCGACCGCCGCAACCGAAGCCGCAATCCGCCGCCGCCGTTACGCCGCATCCCCGCTACCGCCGACTGTGTAATACGGGCGGGAACATTACAGCTTTGAATCGCTGTAATGATTTGCGCATAGACACTCCCCCTTGCTCGGGTGAATTGTCCAATCCCGAGCAAGGGGGAGTGTCTATACGCAGCGCGGGGCCAATCATTACAGCGATTCAAAGCTGTAACGTTCCCGCCCGTATTACACAGTCGGCGGCAGCGGGGATGCAGGTAAGTGGAACATGGCTGGATGGGGGGAGACGCTGGCTGGATGGGGGGAGACGCTGGCTGGATGGGGGGAGACGCTGGCTGGATGGGGGGAGACGCTGGCTGCATCTGTGGGGGGACATGGCTGCAATATGTGGGGGGACATGGCTGCATTTGGGGACACATTTAAAAAAAGTATCGGTATTCGGTATCGGCGACTACTTGAAAAAAAGCATCGGTACTTGTACTCAGTCCTAAAAAAGTGGTATCGGGACAACCCTAGTTAAAAGGAAAAAGTGGAACAGATTCCTCCATCTACGCTGACCTGTGTGGATGGAGGAATCTCCCAGTGGGCCAAGCTTCAGTATCTTGCTAGTCGGCCCCGCACTCTCTCAACCTAAACAAAGGCTGCACCCAATCAATGTTCAGGTATTGTGAGAGCCAGCGGGACCGACTAGCAAGATATGGAAGCTTGGGCCAGTGGGAGATTCCTCCATCCACACAGGTCAGCGTAGATGGAGGAATCTGTTCCACTTTTTCCATCTGACTATAGAAAATCTGCAAATAATCTATAGGTGTATGGCCAGTCTTGCATTTGAATGTCACATCTGAAATTGAGACTCGCCAGACTAGACAACATTTTGCAAACTTCTATTTTGTTGAGCCTGTGTGACTTGATGCCTCAGTTTTCTGTTCTTGGCTGACAGGAGTGACACCTGGTGTGGTTTTCTGCTGCTGTTGCCCATCTGCTTCAAGTTTCGATGTGTTGTACATTCATAGATGGTATTCTGCATTCTCCTGATGTCAACAAGGCATTTTCATCCACACACCTGCCGCTCACTGGATATTTTCTCCTTTTTATTTTTACCATGCTCTGTAAACCTTAGTGATGGTTGTGCATGAAATCCCAGTAGATCAGCAGTTTATGAAATTCTCAGACCAGCCGTTTGGCACCAACAACCATGTCTTCTAGACTGTAAACTATAACAAGTAGGGCCCTATGATCCCTCCTGCATTGTAACGTCTTCCATGATGTTGTAAAGCGCTGCGCAAACTGTTGTCTTACATCCTCTCTTCTCCATTCTAAAGCTTAGTTTGAACGCCAGCAAATCGTCTTCACCGTGTCTAGATGCCTAAATACATTGAATTGCTGCCATGTGATTGGCTAATTAGCAATTTGTGTTACCAAGCAATTGAACAGGTTTACCTAATAAAGTGGCCAGGAGTGTATAATATACTATTAGGCTCCATGCACACTGAAGCTGATAAAAGCTATAAAAAAAACGCCAGTAGCTTTGCAGGGGACCCTTTTAAAGTTTTTCAGCGTTTTTGCAATAGCTTTAATCAGCGTTTTTCAGTGTAGCTTTTTTTTTTTTTCAATGGATTAAACGCTGCACCGGCGTTTTTCAGCGTTTTGCGTTTTTCAGCGTTTGAACGCAAATTTCGGGCGTTCAGAAATTTCGGGCGTTCAGAAAAAAGCCAATAAACTCCAAAGCTCATTAACACTAAAACGCCCAGGTGTGCATGGGCACATAGGCTAACATAGAGTTCAGTTTATGGGCTTTAAAAAAAAAAGCCAAAACGCCAATAAACTGCAGTTTATCAGCTTCAGTGTGTATGGAGCCTTAGACTAATCTATAGCAGAGGAACCTCTTTTAAAATGATCTATATAGGTAACATGGTGGTTAAAAGAAACCTCTCATGAGAAATAAGTTGAAGCTGCCATTGCCGTTCTGAAAATACTAGCTGCCTGGCTGTCATGCCGATGCCTTGGTTTCAGCAATTTCAGAGATCCTGACCTACAACATGTATTACAATTATTTATTATTACAGGTACTTGTATAGCACAGTCAATTTATGCAGTGCTTTACATATTGTACATTCACATCCGTCCCTGCCCTCAAGGTGCTTACAATGTAAGGTCCCTGACTCTCATGCATACACATACTAGAGCCAGTTTAGACAGGAGCCAATTAACCTACCAGCATGTTTTAGGGAATTCCTACTTTCCGCTAACTTTGCATTTTTGTCACACATTGGCCCCAGGTTGTAACTAGTAGAAATAGTAGCCATAAATAGTCTTTTTAGACTGCTAGTAATGGTAGCCCATATACTTCTCTTGTGACCTGTAGGTGGACGGGGAACAAAAACCGATTCCATGGAGTTTCAATGCTCTCCCTGGTTTTGTTTTTTATAGCTGCTCCTTGGATATTGGCATGTAAGGAAAGGAGTGGACTGGCCTACTGGAGGACCCTTTAGAGGTTCCCAAGACCTAATCAGTAAGACCCCTTTCACACTGAGAATGCGTTCGCGGTAAAGCACTGCTTGTTTAACCACTTCCATACAGGGCACGTATACACCTTCCCGCCCAGACCAATTTTCAGCTTTCAGTGCTGTTGCATTTTGAATGACAATTGCGCTGTTGTGCTACACTGTACCCAAACTAAATTTTTATCATTTTGTACCCACAAATAGAGCTTTCTTTTGGTGGTATTTGATCACCTCTGGGATATTTATTTTCTGCAAAAAAATAAAACCATTACCGAAAATTTAGAAAGTTTTTGTTTCTGTTATAAAATATTGTAAATAAGTACGTTTTCTCCTTCACTGATGGGCACTGATGGTACTACACTGACGGGCACTCATAAGGCAGCACTGATGGGCACCGATGAGGTGGCATTGATGGGCACGGATAGGCGGTATGGATAGGCACTGATAGGTGGCACAGATGGGCACTATCGTATGCGTTGTACTAATGGATGCCAATCGGTGCCAAACAATGCCTGCCAGTCAGTGATGACCATGACGCGAGTGAGGAAAAGCCGATTACCAGCTTTTCCTGTTTACATCGTGATCAGCCGTGATTGAACACGGCTGATCACGTGGTAAAGAGTCTCCATGAGAGACTCTTTACCTTGATCGGTGTTGCGGGGTGTCAAACTGACACCCTGCAACAACGATCGCGGCGATGCGCGCCCCCGGGGGACGTCATATGACATCCACTCAGGAGTTTTACAACCGCTTTGCCGACGTCAATTTGTCATTGGCGGGCGGCAAGTGGTTAAGCAGCGCTTTACCGCTGTTTAAATGCCGCTTTCATCTGCTAGTTTAGCGCTTTTAACCCCAAAAAAGAGGTTAAACTTTTGTGTTGCGGCGCTGCCCAAAATTGCAATCCGCCCCAAAGATGCTGCTTTCAGGATTTTTCTGAATGTCCTGCAAGCGCACCGCCTGAGTGTGAAAGCACCCATTGCACAGAATGGGAGACAGTTTTCAGATGCTTTTCTAGGCCCTATTTCTAGTGCTAAAATGCCTGAAAACTGCCTCAGTGTGAAAGGGGTCTAATGACTGCTTTGCCCTAAATTTCCTTGATTAAATAACATTATCCCTAGCATTTGTAGAACTATAACAGAAGTATATTTCTTGAGTATTTACTGTTATTTGAATGGTATTTGTACAATTGTGTATTGTAAAATGATCATAGGTGTGTGCAGTCTATTGCATTAGGGTGTGCCCCCCCCCAAAGTTTAAACACACATGCATGCTACCTGCAGTGACAGGGAGGAGCCTCTGGAGGTGGGAGACAGTTGATTGGGGCCATATTATATTACACCCTAAATACGGGTGTAATGTGTTCCTAGGGTTGAACCTAGCCTTCAATATAATGGGGGCATTTACACTGGCCACTGGCACCCCCAACCACCCACCTGGTGCCGCCCCTGGATAATGTTAATGTACATGGGGTGATTAGGGTGTGCCCAGGCACACCCTGTGCGCACACCTATGAAAATGATGCTGCTGGGTTTCTTTGGCAAATGTAATGCAAAAACTCTCCTTCTTACCGGAGATGTCCAAAGACTGAGAACATATTACAATTGGCAGGAAGGTGTACTTGATCTCAGGTATATTGGCTTATATGAACACGCGGGTGTAAATGGACCTGTGTACGTTTGCACCCGCCTACCTCCTACTCAATCCGCAAAAAAACACAGGAGATCCGTCCTCCCCTGTCTCGGCAGATCTGATCAGAGGGCAGTTGGGTGTTAATGGACAGTGGAGCCTGTGTACACCCTGCCGCCCATAGAGCAGCGCTGGCTCTGTCCGTGTCGGCTCTACAGAAATTGAGTGGACGAGGACCTGTCATCCACCCTCTCTGCTTTGATCCGCAGACAGATCCTCTGCTTTGATCCGCAGACAGATCCTCTGCTTTGATCCGCAGACAGATCCTCTGCTTTGATCCGCAGACAGATCCTCTGCTTTGATCCGCAGACAGATCCTCTGCTTTGATCCGCAGACAGATCCTCTGCTTTGATCCGCAGACAGATCCTCTGCTTTGATCCGCAGACAGATCCTCTGCTTTGATCCGCAGACAGATCCTCTGCTTTGATCCGCAGACAGATCCTCTGCTTTGATCCGCAGACAGATCCTCTGCTTTGATCCGCAGACAGATCCTCTGCTTTGATCCGCAGACAGATCCTCTGCTTTGATCCGCAGACAGATCCTCTGCTTTGATCCGCAGACAGATCCTCTGCTTTGATCCGCAGACAGATCCTCTGCTTTGATCCGCAGACAGATCCTCTGCTTTGATCCGCAGACAGATCCTCTGCTTTGATCCGCAGACAGATCCTCTGCTTTGATCCGCAGACAGATCCTCTGCTTTGATCCGCAGACAGATCCTCTGCTTTGATCCGCAGACAGATCCTCTGCTTTGATCCGCAGACAGATCCTCTGCTTTGATCCGCAGACAGATCCTCTGCTTTGATCCGCAGACAGATCCTCTGCTTTGATCCGCAGACAGATCCTCTGCTTTGATCCGCAGACAGATCCTCTGCTTTGATCCGCAGACAGATCCTCTGCTTTGATCCGCAGACAGATCCTCTGCTTTGATCCGCAGACAGATCCTCTGCTTTGATCCGCAGACAGATCCTCTGCTTTGATCCGCAGACAGATCCTCTGCTTTGATCCGCAGACAGATCCTCTGCTTTGATCCGCAGACAGATCCTCTGCTTTGATCCGCAGACAGATCCGTTGCTTATCAAACAGTCCACCCCATGTGAAAGAGTCCTTAATGGTGATCTTATTGGTGAAGTGATTGTAAAGTCTTGGGGGGGGGGGGGGGGATTATTATTATTATTATTATTATACAAACATGTTATACTTGCCTCCTCTGTGCGGTGGATTTGCACAGGGCAGCCTGGATTCTTTTCTTGGGTTCCTCTTCCCTGCTCCTGGCCCCGCCCTGTCGAGTGCCCCACAGCAAGCAGCTTGCTATGGTGGCACCTGAGCCACAGCTCCGTGTGTTCATTCACCCCGTCTCCTGACTGCCTAACTGACTTGAACAGCAGCGGGAGAAAATGGCACTGCTGTTGTGTCTCAGCCAATGAGAGAGACCCCCCCCCCCCCCCAGACGAGGGACTCGTGGATAGAGAGGGGGCTTCAGATAAGAAACCTTCTGCCTTTACAACCCCTTAACTTTTGCCTAACTTAATTTTAACAATGGGAAAGAATAGAGATGGCATTTATAGGGCTAAAATGTAACAAATTATGTATATTATGTTTTTAAGAAGCTAATGTTGCAGCGTATTCTTGCACGTTACTCAATTTAGTATGAGTTCTCAGTTTGCTACTTTTTTGATTTGCTTCATTCTTCTAACGGTAATCTTAAAGTGGCTGTAAACCACTTACAACCACTTTAACCTACAGGTAAGCCTAGACTGAGGCTTACCTGTAGGTGCTTGACATATCTCCTAAACCTCCATGGTTTAGGAGATCTTTACTAAAATCATGGGTGCCCATGTCTATGGTGCATGCGCCGTAGAAATAGGCGCACTTTAGCAACCGCGTGCCATGACTAGTGGCTTCCGCACGAATGTGCCTTTACTTCCTCTTTTTAAAGTTTTTAATTTTGGATAGAGTGGAGATGGATTAGAACGCATGCCAGTTTTTATGCTGTGTAAAGCCCTGTACACGCGATCGGTTTGTCCGATGAAAACAGACCGATGGACTGTTCATCAGACAAACTGATCGTGTGTGGGCCTCATCGGTTTGTTTTCCATTGGTGAAACATGTTTTAAACTTTTCCTATAGAGAAAAAAACGATCGTCTGTGTGGAAGTCCATCGGTCAAAAATCCACACATGCTCAGAATCAAGTCGACGCATGCTCGGAAGCATTGAACTTCATTTTTTTTTTTTTTCAGCACATCGTAGTGTTTTACGTCACTGGATTTTTGACTGATGGTGTGTAGGCAAGACTGATGAAAGTCGGCTTCATCGGATATCCTACGAAAAAATCTTTTTGGATTAGATTCCATCAGATATCCGATTGTGTACGAGGCTTTACTGTTAAGGAGATTTGCCCTCTTTTTGTATTGTTTACTATTATCATTGAAAATTAGAGTACAGGAAAACCCTGAATGTTGGGTTATCCCCAGAAAAGTAAGAGGTGAAATCTTCCAATGAGGACACTGGTTCTGTTGACCTGGATTTCCCCAAGGAAGTCCCATAAATTTGCAGGGATTTCCTCACTTCCATTTTGGCTATGGGACACAGATGGCAAAAAAAAATCTGACAAGGCTTAAAACCTTCTCTTACTTTATCCAAAATTAGATTTTTTCTTTTCCTTTTTTTTTTATTTATTTTTTTATTTTTACCTATAGTTCTACTTTAATGTCTGTCTTTTCTCTATCCTCTAGAGCCAGCCTCCTGACAGGTCGCTTCCAAACTCGTTCTGGAGTGTACCCTGGTGTGTTCTACCCCAGCTCAGTTGGAGGTTTACCTCTCAGTGAGGTCACCATCGCTGAAGTATTACAGTCCCGTGGTTATGTCACAGCCATGGCAGGTAAATGGCACTTGGGCCTTGGGCTGAATGGGACTTTCCTACCGACTCGACAAGGGTTTCAGCACTTCTTGGGAGTTCCCTATTCCCATGATCAGGTATAAAGCTTCTGGAAAGGTGATGTGACTATTTGTAACCATCCTAGTCAACAAATTGTGTTCACACAGCGAGAGGGGTGTAGTAAAGACTTTACTAAGATTAGATGTATTAATTACTGACAGCTTACTCCAGGGGTGTCCCACCTTCGGCCCATGACGGCTATGAATGTGGCCCAACACAATCATAAAATTAAAAATAGACTTTTTGGGGAATTTTTGGTAAAAACTGGATTACACTTGGTGATATTAACGTCTTGGTGTTTGTTATTTTAAAAGAAAAGTCATACTTGCCTGCTCTTTGCAGTGGTTTTGCACAGAGCAGCCCGGGGTCCTCTTCTGGGGTCCCTCACTGGCGCTCCTGCTGAGTGTCCCCACAGCTTGCTATGGGGGCACCAGAGCTGAGCCGTGTGTGTCCATGTCCATTCAGACATGGAGCTGTAGTCTCCCTCTCCCATCGAACCAGATATTGATGCTTTAGATCAGTGGTCTTCAAGCTTTTATATGGCCCTAGGAGCACCATTTTTTTCACTGACACAATGAAGGACACAATTCCTACCAAGTCCTCCCAACGACGGGGCACAAGTCCTCCCAGCCGAGGAGAAGCAGGGTGAAGCTGCTGCCCGGAGGAAGCGCTGCACACACAACCTAGATGGGGGTAAATGTGGGGCTGGTGACTGACCCGGGGGGAGGGGGTGCCTGCGACCCGACCAAGCAACCCCCCCCCCCCCCCCCCCAAAAGAAATATCATCAGCTGCCAGTGCCTAAGATACAAGTCAAAGATTTCTGGCATCCCCCGCGAAAAAAAGTAAAATGCATAGGAAAATGCGTCTAAGACCCCTTTCACATTGAGGAGTTTTTCAGCGGTACAGCGCTAAAAATAGCGCTGCTATCCCGCCTGAAAAACTCCTTCACTGCAGACTCAATGTGAAAGCCTGAGGGCTTTCACACTGAGGCGATGTGCTGGCGGGAGACAAAAAAATCTCCTGTCAGCAGCATCTTTGGAGCGGTGAGAGGAGCGGCATGTATACTGCTCCTTCCCATTGAAAACAATGGGAAACCGCGGCAATATGCGGCAGCTTTGCTCATTAGAGCTTTGCAGGTGCACAGCTGATTGATGATTATGAAACCATTCCCATTAGACTCGCATTCCCACATAGGCACAAACATGCCCACATGGAATTCTTAAGAATGACAAAAGGTAGGAAACTGCAACAAAGTTTGTCAAACTCCCTGCAATGTACACAGATTACCCAGAGGGGAATTTTTTATTTTATTTTTTTCTCAACAAAAGTGGCGTTGCTCTTCAACTTTGGGGGAGGGGCCATAGTCTTCAGTCGGTTTCCACTGGTGTTTATGGAGGCCTAGGAAACCAGGACTCAAGCACCAAAGAGATAAAATAAAACTTTAAAATATATTGGTTATATACTGCAGAGGTTTTCTATCTGTTCAACACTTTGTTTTTCTTGCATGCAGGGCCCCTGTCAGAATCTAATATGCTTCCCTCCAAACACGCGCTGTTTTGGGACATGTGATTTGGGTGAAGCTCTTCTGCCGGTGTTTATCAATGAGGATATCTTGCAGCAACCTGTGGACTTTACTCAACTCGTCCCTCTGTATGAGCAGTTCAGCAAATCGTTTATTCAGAAAGCAGCTGAACAGAATAAACCATTCTTCCTCTACTATGCGTCACATGTGAGTCACCACTTTACTTATTTCCTAAATACCATGAGCAACAAGCAATGCTGTCAGTGTTGTCACACTGGGAAGAGTTCTGAAATGACACAAGGTCAAAAGGCATTGTCCTTTCCTGGTACAGAAAAGGGGATCAGAATTGTTTGCATTTATAGCATGAAAATGGGGGCAATGGCTTTATCATTTTTAGGCTGTGGGTGGATATGCACATTTTGCCTTAGAAAAATGATATATACAGTATGTTGTCCCTCATAGGCATGTGCAATTTTTTAAGTTACGAATACGTTTTCCGTCAATTTTCGTTATTTAAGTTGATTCGTTAACATACGAATGAACGAATGGTTTAGCGCAATTAATAACGAATAACGATATTTTCAAAATAACGAATATGAAAAACAACGAAGATACGAAGGATGAAAGAAACGAAAACATGGAAACAACGAAAATACCGAACCCAAAAAAAATAATAATTACGAAAAACAAAATGAACGAAAATGCAAACTTACTAATATTCAAAGACCGAAAAGAAAACAACCGAAATGCAGAACAAAGACTAAAAAACGAAAATCAAAACTAACGAAAAATAAATTACGAATCTTCGGAAAACTGAAATGAAAACAACGAAAATACAAAATAATGTAAATTAGCTTTCGTTGGTACTGAAATATTTCTGGACATTGACCAATAGCCACTGAGCGCTGTCCCTTTCCTCTGAAGAGGTTTGTTCCTTCCCCCAATGAGCTTCTCTCTCATTACCTCCTGGCTCATTGTGTCTTTTTCTGTGTTAGACTGCAGTGCATCTAATTTCTAGATTTGTATTTGTAATATCTGACATATTTTAGTTTTCTTCTACGTCAGACTTCATTCTAGACAGGGTGTGTGTGCTAACTAAGACAGTCAAGTCAATCACAGTAAAGTACGAATTACAAAATTACGACGAGTAATGTGTCGAATAAACGTAAAATGTATTCTAACAGAATTACGAATGCAATAAAAGTACGTTTTTACAATCAAAGGAAATTAGACACGAAAATACGAATGATCATAAAGCAACGAAAATATATTTCTTACGAAAATACGAATGCGGCATGATGGAAAATATAATGTAAATACGAATAGCAAAACAACGAAAATTAAACTAACGTAAAAACGAAGGAACGAATAAAATCATTTTAAAAATACGAACGCGGCAGAATACAAAATATAACGAAAATACGAATCTCGATTCAACGAAAAATAAACTAACAGAAAAAAACGGAAACGGAAATAAAAGAGTGTTACGAAAATACTAAAGAGTACGAATACGAAAACTAACGTCTTGCGAAATTGCGACTCGTTACGAATCACGATAAACGAACAGAAACAAAACAGAAATAAACGAAAATGTTTGCTGTGCACATGTCTAGTCCCTCACTATCCTTCAGCCGGCCATAGATATGCGATTTTTCTTCCCTGAAACCAAAGGATGCAGGAAGGAAATTTGTTCAATTCCCCCATTAACAGTCAGTGGGGGTGGGGAGGTAAGCAGGGAGAACAGTGATTATTGCTAAAGCTGGTATTATTTGCATCCTAAAAATCTGACATGCTGATTGTACCCAAGTCAATCGATGGCTTGTCTTGGGTACATTCAGCCTGCTCATAGATGGCTCAAATCTTGTCCAGTTCTTGCTGAACCAGCCAAGATTTGAATGGTCTATAACCAGCTTTAGAGACCTTGGGCCAGATCCACTAACAATTGCGCTGGCGTATCTATTGATACGCCGCGTAATTTCAAAGTTCCTGCGTCGTATCTTTGTTTTGTATCTACAAGATACGACTGCATCTCGGATCGATCTGACTGGCGTTCGTCTTAGTACGCCATTGGATCGTAGGTGCATCTTTCCGCCGGCCGCTAGGTGGCGTTTCCGTCGTATGCAAATTGGCTAGATACGGCAATCCACGAATGTAGGCCGGCGCATTTTTTTTGCGTCGTTCCGTAAGGCTTTTTTCGGCGTATAGTTACCCCTGCTAAATGAGGCGTATCCTATGTTAAGTATGGCCGTCGTTCCTGCGTCGATTTTTTTTATTTTTTACGTCGTTTGGGTAAGTCGTTCGCGAATAGGGGTTTGCGTAGAATGACGTAAACATTGGCTTGTTCCATTTTTTTTTTCCAAGCATGCGTACTGGGATACCCCCATGGACGGCGCATGCGCCGTTAAAAAAAAAAAGAAAAAAAAAAACGTAATTTACGTCGGGTCACGACATATTAACATAAAACACGCCCCCATCACATATATTTGAATTGCGCGCCCTTACGCTGCCAAAGTTACACTACGCCGCCTTAACTTACGGTGCAAATTCTTTGAGGATAAGGAAGATGCGCTGTAAGTTACGGCGGCGTAGTGTATCAGAGATGCTGCTTTTCCACTGTGTCTGCAGAAGTGCACTGTGCTTTGTGAATAGTTCCATGGTTTTCTGGGACCTGTGTGTCCCAGAAGGATGCTGGGGGGGGGGGGGAAAGGGGGTGGGCCAAACTGCTGCCACGGCGATCCAAGTGGGAGCGCGTACCTGTCACAACCCCCTGTATTTAGCTTATAATAAAACATTTAAAAATCTGACTACCCTAAAGTGATTGTAAGGTGTGTTTTTTTTTTTTTTTTTGTCCAAATAGTAAATGCAGTTAAAATTAAAAATGGGATCAGCAGCAATGTACAGCAAGCAACTCGGAGAGCAGCTTCAAGGAGATACACAGTACCTTAGGGCTTCTAGCTGTCGGCACTCGATGGTGAAAGGGAGGGAGCTGGAACTCTCAGACGCAGGCAGCGCTGACCGGGACTGTAGCGCTGCTTGGGGCTTCTATACCCAAATGCTCAGCAGTCTGTGGTGAAGGGGAGGGTGAGGAAACCCTTAAACGCGGGCAGCGTGGCAGTGCTGGCCGAGACTGTAGCGCGTACCTATGGCATACCGCGGAGGGAAAAGGAGGGGGATGAGCGCCCGCCAGAAATCGCTGCTGGAAATCAGAGCTGTCATCTCCACTCGGCTGTCACGTCACACGCACAGTCCCGCCTCCGCCATCGGCATTGGACCATCTCCTGTGACAGATAGAACACTGGTCCAATGCTGGTGGCGGAGGCGGTACTGTGCGTGTGTGACGTGACAGCCGAGAGGAGATGACGGCTCGGTGATTTCTGGCGGGCACTCGTCCCCCTCCTTCCCCTCCGAGGCATGCTATCGGAAAAAAGTGTGCTGTATACGCCGATTAAATACGGTAAACTGTGGTACAACTTATGTTGTGTATTATCTGCACTTTGTTTGCAATTTGTAGGATGTACCACCTGATTCTTGAGACCTGTGATTGGTAAACACTATGAGGCCCCATACACACGACCAAGTTTCTCGGCAGAATTCAGCCAGAAACTCGATCGGAGCTGTATTCTGCCGAGAAACCCGGTGGTGTGTACACTTTTGGCCGAGGAAGCCGACGTCGGGCCAAATAGAGAACATGTTCTCTATTTCCTCGTTAGTCAGTCAGTGAGGAAACTTGGCTCGCCGTGATCCTCGGCGGCTTCACAAGGAACTTGACGAGCAAAACGATGTGTTTTGCCCGTCAAGTTCCTCGGACGTGTGTACGGGGCCTCACTCTCTAGTAATTCTAATGTGAAATGTATTTCTAATGCATCGTGGCATTCCTTATGCCGCTCTGCATATGGGGGTTAGCAAGCAAGGGGCCCAATCTACCGATCACCTGCCTGCTCTAGTGGCAAATGATTATGTACAGAATGTACTGTAATACAGCATGTATTTACGGTTTATTATGATTTGGGTTTAATGACACTTTTTAAAAAAAAAATAGACTTCAATGTACTCAAACTAGGGTAACGTGAGAACAATGGGACTGTAACACTCTCCATAATATCCCATATAGTCAGCCTAGTCACTAGAACTTTGATCTTTTTTTCCCACAGCACACTCATTATCCGCAGTTTGCAAGTGCTCGATATACAGGGCAATCTATAAGAGGAGACTATGGAGACGCATTACTGGAATTTGATGGAACAGTAGGAGATCTTCTAAATACTGTGTGGGATTTGGGAATTCAAAACAACACACTTTTCATCTTTACCTCTGACAATGGGTGAGTCGCACATGTGGGTAGAGAAGGACTGTGCTTGTTTACAAATGCGATGCACATTGTCTTTTTATTCCTATGGCCACTCTAGAAACACACCTGAATCTGGTATTTTTACATGGTGGGATCATTTGATTTGATGAACAATATACCAATGTGTCTGAGTAATGTTTTAGGCACACAAAAATCGAATGGTAAAAACTACCAGGATATTAACGGTATGACCAGTGTTAATTTCGCCGACTAACACATTTTAGTCAACCTAAATTAATACTATTTTAGTCTACTATAATATGACTAAAACAATGAGATTACTAAAATATGACTAAAACTAGAATGAAATTTTATTCAAAAGACTAAAACTAAAATGCCGTTTTTTATTCATAAGACTAAAACTAAATAAAAATTTGACTTCAAACACTGGTCTGTAGTGCATGTTAATACCTCAATGCCACAAATAACATGAGATTTTTCACTCCAGCAGTGTATATAATGAGTTTGGAAATTGTAGAGAAATGTTCACTAATGCATTACAAATTACACCCATTAAATTATAGTTGACTAAAATGTACTGGAGATTTAGTCAACTAAAACAATTGCAGAAGACTAAAATGGGACCAAGTCCAAAACTAAATTGAAATTTGCTGCCAAAATTAACACTGGGTACCACCAAACAAAGTATATAAAATAAAAAATTCTACAGGTGTTAAAATGCGTATGTTTAAAATCACATCATATAGTAACCTATTAAAGAAAAATAACACTGTCATCTCCAACTGTTACATTTTATTCCTTCCATAATAGAAGTAGGGTGATTGTTCACTTGCCATTTCTTTAGCGTGTTTTCAAGGGTCATAGGCTCGCTTCATCAGGAAGACCAGCAAGAACAATGAATCTCTATTGTAGATGAATAGGTTGTTTGGTAAAAACAAGGCATTACAGCCCACAATCTCCATCTTGTGGATCCAAGACGGTTGGAATGTGTCCCATCAGGTCGCCAAAAATGGTCTCAGATTGAGGAGCCAATCCTCCTACATAGTGTACTTTTAGGGTTGAAAATATATTTATTGGTAGCGTAACAAACGATGCAAAAAACGACCAGTGTTTCATACTAGTGACAATCGTGAGCAGACACGTATATTGAGTCGGCCTAATGGCTATCGCCCACAGCAGAACTCCTATCGCCATATAGAAAATAATGAACATCAACGATCGTCGTCGGGAGCAAAAAACAATGCCTGTCAGGGGAGTTTCGTTGTTTCTAGTCTACATAGTGTACTTTTAGACATTCTGTGACATATGGAGGTTAATATGAATCTCCCTAGATCAGTATTCCTTGAAAAAGGACGACCATAAATGATCGTTTGGAAGCAGGGCAGTTGCCCTAATGTGTTAAGCATAATGGCAGTGCTCTTGTCGTTAACAAAACATAATCACACCCAGTGATTGTGAGCCTCAAATGTCCGTGGACCGGATTTACTAAAGCACAAATTAACCTGTTTTATAACATTTAGTCCTACATAGAACTTTAAGAATATTTTTTTTCCTCCTAAATTTGATTGGCTACTTGAAGAAAATACGGTCTTCATCGCTTCATAATGCGTTCATTTTGCACAAATCCAGACCTTGTATGTGTGACGGAAGGATGACCTGTGTTGTCCATAGCACTTAAGTTTTTTTCAAACTTATCTAATTAACTGTACTGGGCAGGCCAATTTGTCCCTCGTCATATTGTTGCTTGTGATCCAAGGATGTGTGTGACTGTTGGGTATTAATAATGGATGCAGAGAGTATGACTGACAAGCTCAGTTATCGTATATACATACAAGTCTGTATTTACCTTTGTTTCTTCTCAAGGCCTGAAACAATGCGCAAGGACAGGGGTGGTACCTCTGGACTCCTGAAATGTGGCAAAAGTACAACCTACGAGGGAGGCCTAAGAGAACCTGCAATAATGTACTGGGAGGGAAAAATAAAACCAGGTAACAAAATGAGCGATACTCTCGAGTTTAATACTAGTTCTAGCATCAAAATGAGGTTGAGGGCCCTTTTTTTGAGTTGAGATTAATCTGTGAACAGTGCTCTTTATACCACAAGTCCACCTTGATTTACTATACATTTCATTTTACAATGTTCTCTAGGGGATAAAGTACATGTTGCACTTTGTCTCACTTATTTGCTGTGGATGGCTAGCTATGTGGTCAGGCAGGACGCTCTCCCTTCCCCACGGCCATCTGACAATGCAACTAACACAGATGGCTGCACTGATAACCGGCACTTGTCGTCCATAGCTCCAAGCACTCTACTGAAAGCAGCACTGGCAAAAGGAATGCAGAGAGATGAACAACCTTCTCCAGCATTCCTCTTGCTGTGGCTCATCCCGGGTTAACTGTTAAAAACTGGAGACATATGTTGGCTATCAATGCGGCCATCTTCTTGCTAGCTATGTTGTCAGATAGCCATGTCGAAGAGGGGGGGGGGGGGGGGGGGCTTCTGTCCAACCAAATAGCTAGCCATCCACAACATGTAGGACAAAGTACTACATGTACGTTTGTCCCCCCCCCATCCCCCGGGACCGAACATTGTAATAAAAGAAAGGAATGAGACCTGTTTGTTTAGTGGCAACGCCTCTTTTTCAAATGTGATTGTGATTTAGCAAACATTTTTTACAAGCTTTGGCTTGTTGTATTAGACTTAGTAGTGTAGTGTAATTTTGATGTATTTTCCTCCAGAATATATATATATATATATATATATATATATATATATATATATATATATATATATATATATATATATATATATATATATATATATATATATATATATATATATGTGTATATATATATATATATGTATATATGTATATATATGTATATATATGTATATATGTATATATATGTATATATATGTATATATGTATATATATGTATATATGTATGTGTGTGTGTGTGTGTGTGTGTGTGTGTATATATATATATATATATATATATATGTGTTAAAGTGTTCAAAGAAGTTTGGAATAAAAAAAAACATAAAGCATTTAAGGGTAATGCAGTTTTATGCTAGTTTTAATGTAGAAAGATGTGTTTACTGATGAAGAGATGTCTGTACTTGGCTCAGGCCTCCGGGAAGTGTTGCATGGAAGGTATCTCTAAATGAATTAAAGAATGCTTGTGATAAATCTAAGATCTATCTTGGCGTCCATCCAGAACTTGCTATTTTGGTGTGAGGGGCACCCTGGTAAGCTTGTTAAGTGATGTTTGGCACTGCAGTTATGTTTCGAAGACCTGCAGATTTAATAGCTCCGTACTGATCGCTTCTCAGCTTATCCCTGTCTGTACCAAAAGGGCATTGCGTTCAGTGTCACTTATCGATTCTCTTTTTGTTGTACTCTCATGCAAGTAGGGCTTCCCTACCACTTGTTTTTTATCTTGTTACTTTGTGCCTCTTTATTTCTCTGTATTCTAAAGTTCTGGATAAAATGTTGGCTTTATGGATAAAATGAATGTTTAGCCTTGGCACAGACATGTCGCAAGCAAGTAACCAAGTGAACCACACGGGAGACAATCACAGGAAATGGCCTTATAAAGAAGTTACTTATGATCTTTTAACAAAAACCTCTTCAAAGCTCATTTACCTACCAGCCTGCAAAAAATTGTCTAACCTCACTTTGAAACCAGGGGTTTGGTTTGCACATATTTGCAAATATACGTGCATAATCTGTAGCACCACTTCATGGCACCCTAGTGTACTGCAGTCCTAACCCTATACATTTTGAGTCTCAAGTTGGGGCCCATATATAATGGACAGGTGTGCCGGGGGGAACCCATCCTCTCCTGAAAGGCACAGGGATGCACCGGACATCCAGCAATGGCAGCGAAGGTATCCAGTGTGCCCCTGCACCAATTTAACTGTACAAATGGCAACCACTCCAGCCTGTTTATGTAACTGGCCTTTGCAGCAAGGACTCTCAATTTATAGTTGGGACTGCAGTACACTAGGGTGCAATGAAATGGCCCTACAGCTTATGCATATATTTACAAATGTGTGCAAACTAAACCCTTAGTTTTAACGTGAACCGTTAGACAGGATTTGTTTTTTGTTTTTTGCTGGATGGTAAGTGAGCTTGGAATTTTTTTTTTTTTAACCCCTGCTGTCCTGGCAAGATGTAAATTGGTTTTAGCTAGACTAGTTTACCAATAACTAAAATGTGAAGTGGAGACATATTGGTATTGAACTGTAGTCAGTAATTTATCATTTAACAATAAAGGGTGTAGTTTATAAACCTTTGAATAGAAATGTGCACGGCTGATGTGTATGTACATTCATTCTGTGAGAATGGGGCAAAAAAATAATATATAGATATATATATAGATCTAGATCTATATATCTAGATCTATATCCATATCCTAGAGATATATATATATATATATATATATATATATATATATATATATATATATATATATATATATATATATATATATATATATATATATATATATATATATATATATATATATAAATTATTCTAGATCTAGTGACCAAATGCAACATTTGACTAGTACAGGAAACTGCCTTATGGCATTCATGTTTTGCCCTATTTGTACATGCACTTTCACTTTGGGTGTTTTTTATATCATTTTATTACCCACCAAACTGTTTAACTAGTTTGCAATCATGTGAAATGGCCCTTACCAAAAATGTATAAGCATACAATGCATTGTGTAATTCATTGCTTCCCTGGTGACAATTGCAGGAATTACCTCTGAGCTGGCCAGCACACTGGACATTTTGCCCACCGTAGCAACCTTGGCAGGAGCCAGCCTTCCCGATGTCACCTTGGATGGATATGATCTGAGTAAACTGCTTTTTAATAATGGGAAGGTAAGTACAGTAATTATAAATGCATGCTAATATACTATAGAGCATTATTTAAGTTTATGTGCACCAACATATTATAATTTGCCAATCTCTTCTCCAGTATACACCTAAGATATGAGATGCCTGGTAGCTTTGTTTGCAGTAAGGGCTATTCACCACAGGTTTAACCTTTATAATAAAGGTTCCCAGTTGTGTTTATTATGATGCACGAATACGCAACATGCTACCAGCAGTGTATCTTGTGTCAGAACCATTATGAAATGAACAAAATGTATCTTTAATATTGGTTTACCCTGGCAAGTTTCAATATTGCCAGCTACTGAAAGTCTATTATTTGTAGATCCTTTATTAGTTTAGGTGCCCACACATGGTGGCATTTGCTGCTTTTAGATTAAGCCGTGCAAAAATCTTGGGCAGGCGCAAACATGACAGTGGGGTTTATTTACCAAAGCTGTAGGGAGAAAACTCGGGCTCACTTCTTCTGCACAGAAGCCAATTGGCTTCTATTTCAGCTTGTTCAATAAAGCTTTGGCAATAAAACCTGGAAGCTGATTGGTTTCTAGGCAGAAGTGAGCCTGATTTTTGCACTCCAGCTTTAGTAAATGAACCCCATTGTGTGATTGTAATTCTGTGTGTTGTAGTTGTACAATCGTGTCAAGGTTTTTTTCTTTCTAGGTTTACCAGTACCGTATTTTCCAGCGTATAAGACGACTTTTTGGATGAAAAAAAATGCATGCATCCAAAGTCGGAGGTCGTCTTATACGCCGGTGACAGTCTCCGTGCTGCGAGCGTCCATGATTTAAAAGCCGCTCCTTCTCAGCGTGTCCTGTGATAGGCGGAGCACAAATCTTCCCAGCAGCGCCTCTGTTCTGTGTTCCTCCTATCAGATGCCTTTTCATCATCGGACGAGAGGACCTCCGTGATAGGCAGAACATAGAACAGTGGCGCTGCTGTGAATTTGTGTTCCGCCTATCACAGGACACACTGAGAAGGCGCGGCTTTCAAATCATGGACGCTCGCAGCACGGAGACTGTCACCTGCCTGGAAAAAATCAGCAAAACGTGAGTGATGGCACAGTGGGGGGTCAAGTGATGGCACAGTGGGGGGTCAAGTGATGGCACAGTGGGGGGTCAAGTGATGGCACAGTGGGGGGTCAAGTGATGGCACAGTGGGGGGTCAAGTGATGGCACAGTGGGGGGTCAAGTGATGGCACAGTGGGGGGTCAAGTGATGGCACAGTGGGGGGTCAAGTGATGGCACAGTGGGGGGTCAAGTGATGGCGCAGTGGGGGGTCAAGTGATGGCACAGTGGGGGGTCAAGTGATGGCACAGTGGGGGGTCAAGTGATGGCGCAGTGAGGCATGTAATGTAATGGCGCAGTGAGGCATGTAATGTAATGGCGCAGTGAGGCATGTAATGTAATGGCGCAGTGAGGCATGTAATGTAATGGCACAGTGAAATTTGAATAAAGCCTGTTTCTGTCAGCGGTTCCGGCTACCCCTCAGCTTCCAGAAAGTAGGAAGGGGGTAGTCTTTTATATGGCGAGTATATCCCAATCGTCTTATACGCCGGCAAATATGGTAATTTTTATGAATCGTAATAAAAAAACTATTGGAATTTGAGAATCCACCATCAGTTACGCTAAACTTTCACCTTATTGTTTGACCTAGAAATACAGTAGGTCAAAATGCACCTTTCCCTTTAAGGGGCAGGTGGATACTAGGTGGTTCTCTACACTTTTTTTTTTTTTTTGCTGGAATCATACATTGCCACTATTCCTCTACACACTCCTCGACTTGTGTACAACCAGGGTGCCAATACATGGATTAAAAACCATGGAGGGGGGCCCGTTTCTTCACAGCGCATGTGCAGATGACTTCAGCACAAGCGTGTATATGGTAAATATTATTATTATTATTATTACACAGGATTTATATAGCGCCAACAGTTTACGCAGCACTTTACAATATAAAGGGAGACAAAACAGTTACAATACAATAAAATACAAGAGGATTAAGAGGGCCCTGCTCAGAAGAGCTTACAATCTAATAGGATGGGGCAGGTGGTACAAAAGGTTGTAATTGTGGGGAATGAGCTGATGGAAGTGGTAAAAGATTAGTTGGAGACGTGATAGGCTTCCCTGAAGAGGTGAGTTTTCAGGGATCGCCTGAAGGTAGCAAGAGTAGGGGATAGCCGGACAGGTTGAGGTAGTGAGTTCCAGAGGATGGGAGAGGCTCTGGAGAAATCCTGGAGACGAGCATGGGAGGAAGAGACAAGAGAGCTTGACAGTAGGAGGTCTTGAGAAGAGCGGAGAGGACGTTTTGGGATATGTTTAGAGACAAGATTGGTGATGTAGCTTGGGGCAGAGTTGTGGATGGCTTTGTAGGTTGTGGTTAGTATTTTGAATTTAATTCGCTGGGCAGGTTTAGGAGATATTTACAGTATCTACAGGTAAGCCTTTTTATAGGCTTACCTGTAGGTACAAGTGGTGTAACAGGGTTTACAACCACTCTAATGGTGTCTGTGTACATTCATAATTTGTGTATGATGGCTGTCGGGGGATGAAAGCTGAAACTGTGGAGATGGTTGCGTCAGTGGGTTTCCTGTATATTGAGGTGTGTAGCTTGTCGTCTTTGTATACTGTGGGGTCTAGGAAATTGACGTGTGCCTAAATAGTCTATTTTTAGTGTGATTGACGAGTGAAACTAAAACTAGACTGTTCAAGCACATATCAATTTCCTAGACACCAGGGATGACAAGCCACACACATCAATATACAGACAACACACTGATGAAACCGTCTCTACAGTTCCAGCTTTAAGGAACAAGTGCACTTGTAAAAGCACAATTGCCAAACACGAGGGAAGCCTTTTACAAAGGCAGGCATCCAGTTGGAATCCTCTGTCCTGCTGACATTGATACAATTTTAGTGCACATACAACTGTGTTAATAAATACTTCTCTCCCTGTTGGACTTCTGTCCTGTAATGAAGTGATTAAAACTACCTACTGTTTGTTCTACCTTTTTGCTTGTTCAGGAGGTTTTTTTTTTGTTTGTTTTTGAGATGAGGTTTCATGTCTAAGGCACAGCTTGCCCAAAGGCCTACAGTATTGTCAGAAATAAGCAGTAACTACTTTTTTACAGATTGTCTTTTGTATTTCTCTAGATAAGGAAACCGTTTTGTATCTAAACCCGTACCTATAAGTGCTATTTCATTGGTATAGCCTGGTGTGTTTAGGTGGGCTGACAACTTTGTATGTCTTGCATACTCTTAACAGTGTTACCTTCTTTCTATAGTTTCTGACTCTGTACATGTCCAAAGCAGGAACAAAGATGGTCTCTGGACAGCCGCACTCTGAACAAATTATAGCCTTTATTGAAAAAAGGACAGCACTACAAGTCACAGCAACATAAAATAAACCCAACTGCTGATGCGTTTCGCACTAACACTAGTGCTTGGTCATAGCTGTACACGTCCCCCTTTGGAGTTCTGAGTGTTCCGGAACACCTTTACATGTCAAGCATCTACCTATTTCTCTATAACCTAAAAAAAAAAAAAAAACAGGGGAAATAGCTTTTTTTTAATAATAGTTTTGGATGATGAATTGAACAGTGCTCTGTGAGATGTTATATATATATGTATGTGTATGTGTATGTGTATGTGTGTGTGTGTACATATAAATGGCTTGCGGGTCATGGATTTTAGGAGTGTCACAAATTTTGTTTAGTGAATGACATTTACAATATTTGTGATGCACAAAGATCGTACTGCCTCGTTATCCCTAGAAATGTGTCTGGCTTTTCTGATTTTTTTTTTTTCCAAATAACTTTCTACTTGCTATTTAGCTGGTTTCAAAACAAATGTAGAAATACAATATAGGCAAATTGATATTCTGTGATTTTTAAAGTGGATGTAAACCCACTCATCCTTTCTAAACTACTGCCATAGTGGTTATCTATAAGGATATACATGCCTCCTGCATGTATCTTTGCCTGTCCAATGTCTCCCTTCTGTCTGTTGGACTCAAAACTGCAGATTCTGTGGGTGGGTCTGTTGTCCGGAGCTCAGTGGGTGGAGTTGTGATGTCAGACTCCCCGCCCCCTCTACATGCCCCTTGTCAGCATGTGTTATCTCCTGTGTTTCTTACACTAAATTCTGCTATGATCACTAACATCCAGTCAAAACACAAGTAACCACATGACTTCTCAGGCTTGTGCATGAGATATAAATCACCTGTCACTCACAGCAGGGGGGAGATTAGACCGGGTTTTCTGTTCTTATCTCACTGAAAGAGGATTGCTCAGAGCTGGATTAACTTTGTGGCAAGACTGGGCACAGCTGATCAGAAGTCCTATACTATACAGCCAAAAAATAAATAAAAAATTGGGTTTACATCCACTTTAAGACAGACTTGAGCCATACTGACATATCTTGACACGTTTTTCTTTTTGATTCACTGAGGAAGGTCCAGGTTTTGTGTTCCTTTTGGGAGTTTTTTTTTGTGGGGGTCATGGGGCAATCTTTGCAACAGGAACACATAAGCTATGAAAACACTAAGTATAGTGTGAAACGTGTCGGCTCTGCCGGTGTGCTGTAACATGTAGTGCTGTTTTTCTATTTGGATTTACAATAAAGGAAATTTTTATTCGGAGTGTGGCTGTCCAGAAGAATCCGTTCTTTTGTTTTGCAATCTCGCATGCATTGCCTGCACCCGTGTTTCTGGGAGAAGCAATTATTTTGAAGATTTCCACACCTGAGCGGCATCTTTCTCTTAGGAACACATAGGGCAAATCTCTGTAGAGACAAGGGTTACAGCCCTTAACATGCATGAAATATTTAAATGCCCATAGGGGGGGACTTTTTTTTTTTTCTTTTACAGCCAAAAATCCTTGCTTTTAGCATATAAGGCAGTTAAAGAGGGGCGAGTGGCTTTTTTCTAATTGGGTGCTATAAGGTAGCATGCAGAAGTATGCGCATGGCACAACTTTTCGTAGGGTTTAGCAAGTTTTAGTGGAGACAAGCCAATATAAAAAAATTGGGGATAAGTGGAATGTGTACTTCCAAAAAGGTAGGCTAGCAGGTTTTGTACGGAGTTCCAAAAAGGATGATTGCCAGCTGTGAAAGAAGGTATAATAGGACTTTGCATATTACTAGATTTGCCACCATTGGGATTCAAAGTCATGTGATGTAGTATTAAGTGAACATGAAATCTGCCAACACGTTTTTTCCTTGTATCTTTTTTTTTTTTTTTTTTTCCTTTTTAGAGTCCAAGGAACACCTTTTATTACTACCCACCTAGTATTGATCCAAAGCGTGGCATTTTTGCTCTTAGAATGGGGAAATACAAGGCCCACTTCTATACTCAGGGTGAGTATAGGCTTCTTTATTTTGAATCAATGACTATATTGTTGGACAGTGAGGCTGCCTGCCAGCTGGTCACTACACATTTTTAATTGCAAATGAATAGAATTGTACACATGCAGACAGTCACTCAGACATGTCTGGCAGCATTCCATGACCATCAGCTGCTTATGACTTGCTAATGCCAATCAAAATATTGGGAGCAGAAAGTAGATGGTTCTCTATTTCCCCTTTTCCTTAGCTTTTTTTTATGTCAGCATTTTTATACTTTTTGGACCACTTTTATCAAGTGTTTTAATGAAATATCAGTGATATCTAGTTTAAAGGTTTCTGGAAAAAAATGTATGGACTAACCAATGAATCAAAAATCCTTTTTCAGTCTTAAAATTGTATGCTTTTCCAATACCCTCAGATTAGACATGCGGTCACCAGGCAATTTGGACCTGCATTCCCTGTGCTTGTAGATAATTGACTGCCACTTTGGTTAGAACTTCTCCCAACAGCCTTCCAGGATCCCATGACACAAGCACTGGCTTACAATGGAAAGATTTTGTGGGAGGCTGATTCAGGTGTGGATCTAAGTTGGGGTTGCCTACCTTACAGCAATGAAAAGCTGAGATTAATAAAGGGTTCCCAAATAAAAAAAATCTGGTCTATAACCAAAGAGGTTACCACAAATTTTCTGAAATGTTTTTGGGTATGTGGCGGGCAGAATCTTCTACTTGCTGTGCATTAGATGTTGTCTTTTCTTGAGTTTGAACAGTAAAGCCCTGTACACACGATCGGATATCTGATGGAATCTAATCCGATGGATTTTTTCATTGGATATCCGATGAAGCTGACTCATCAGTCTTGCCTACACGCCATCGGTCAAAAATCTGACCGTGTCCAACGCGGTGATGTAAAACACTACGACGTGCTGAGAAAAATGAAGTTCAATGCTTCCGAGCATGCGTCGACTTGATTCTGAGCATGCTTGGATTTTTGACCGATGGACTTCCATATCGTTTTTTTTTTTATCCATAGGAAAATTTTAAAACGTTCTAATTTTTTTCACCGATGGGGAAAACAAACCGATGGGGCCCACACACGATCGATTTGTCCAATGAACTGTCAATCGGTCTGTTTTCATCAGACAAACCGGTCATGTGTGCAGGACTTTAGTCTTCTGTGTTTAGGTCCAATGTACTTGGGCTGGAGTGTTGTATAATTTGTGATCGGTTATAGCTAAGGATACTACCAAGTTCCAATTATCCCTTTATTTCAAATGGCACATGACACTTAAGTTTGGGTTTTCTTAATTTCTCAACCGATCAGCTTTGCTATATTTGCTGTGAACAGATTTTGATCAAGTCTCATTTTTATTGTGATTTGTTAAGTTGCCAATTGTCTGTGTAATCTATTCCTTATATGTTAGTAATCTTGCAGCGATATTGAGGTTAATTTTACTAAAGGCAATCTAGTGGTCCACTGTGCAAGTGAATTTGGACTTTGCACGGGCTTGGTGAATTAGGTGAAGCTCTGACTTCATTATCCAATCTCTTTCTAGCAAAATATGTTTTTTTTTTTTTTTCCCCCTAGTGCATTATTGGGGATTCTTTGCCATGGGAAATTGTACCACATTCACTAAGCTCTGGCCAAAATTTAAATGCAAAGTGCAACTTCCCTTACAATGTGAGCCGCCTGTTTGCCTTGCGTAAATTTCGTTTTTTTTTTATTTGCCTCCTATGTCATATCTTTGTCATAATTGATGTTTAGTTTTTTATTAGTATTGAAATGAGCATAAGCTACCATATTTATCAGCATATAACACACACTGATCATGCTGTAAAGAGGGGCAGGACTGCAGATCGGCACTGATTATGCTGCATTGCTGGGCAATTCTTTTACTTAAAATGTAAGGGTTGTTTTGTTTTTTTTCCTTAAACTTCCACCTAAAATTTGGGTGTGTTATATATACAGTATTTTAGATAAAAAAAAATCCACTTAAAGGGGGCATTTTGTGGGCATGACAATAGATGAATAAGTCACATGATATTAAAGTGATTGTAAACCCTCTGCCAAGTTGCACCTACAGGTAAGCCTAAATTCAGGCTTACCTGTAGGTGTTTGCAATCTCCTAAACCTACACAGTTTAGGAGATTTGCCAAACAGAATACACCGTTGTCTACGGCGCATGCGCGTCGTAGACAACGGCGCAGGCGCACTGAGAATGCCGGTTTTCTCAATGGGATCTGCCGGCTTTGACAGCTCTCGCGCAGAGTGATGTCATTGCCCCTCCGGCCAATCAGAGTCAGAGCGGCGATAACCAGAAATAACATTCCGGAGAGATCCCGGAGGGGGAGACTTGGACAGCTTCGGGGGCTTCGATCTAAGGTAAGTAATGCATAATGAGCTAGTCATTATGCCTTTGTCTTGCAGGGTTTTTTTATTTATTTTTTTTATTTGGGTTTGCAACCGCTTTAAGTAGAGGACGCAAGTGTTGAGGTGGAACAGCATCGTAATGTTTTTTTGTGTGTGGGGGAGTTTGATTAAGCTTTACAAGAGCATGAAAATGGAGGATAAAGCGCTGTAACTGAGTGGAAATCAAAAGCACAGGTAAAACTGACTATGAAACAGATCCCAATGTCAGAATGTTACATTAGCAAAGGCATTGTGAGGTGTGACAATGTCTAGCGTAGGGCACCAACCAACATGGGTTGCTCTTTACTGTGAGTAGTAAACACTCCTAGGTGTAAAAGTGGGAGGAGGGAGAGTCTGGAGTGGCAGGTTGGGTAAGAAAGTGAGAAAAGATGAAAGGGGTGAGGAGAGCAAGGAAGGCTGGTAGAGGGGGCTTGCCTAATAGTGAAGAGGGGTAATAGTAATAGGGCTGGAGGAAGTCCCCATGGCGTAATGAGTTGTTTGTGTTTTTGATTAAAAAAAAAAGTTGGCAGTATTGTTAGGAGGGATAAAGGCAGTTTTATAAAGAAGACACAAGTAAGACAAAGGTAAAACTAATCAATCCTAGGTCTATATCTCAGACAAATGGTCAACTGTCTGTGTAAAAAGAGGTATATTTAAAGCCAGGCATTTAGGCAAATGCACCCTCTTCCCCTTTATAGAAAAATACACGACAACCCAAAGGAAAAATAAAATAAGCACATGCCTATCTCAATGCCATGTATTTTTTTTTTTTTTTTAAGTAATTTCTCAACAAAATAAACCATGGAGGAATGTGGAGATCAGTTTAGTTCCACTTTAAAAAGCTATGCCAAATGGGCAAAATGTTTGGCTTGGCTTAACCTCCCTGACATTTGGCGTTTTTTATATTGTAGGCCTGTAATTCTTAGGAATAACTCACTTAAATCTGTCCAAAGAAGAGTCTAGACATCCCTGGTATGATAAAGTTTGAAAAACAAAATATTAATAAATTGTAACTAATATGTACCGTATTTATCGGCGTATACCGCACACTTTTTTCACCATAAAATCAGGGGAAAATCGTGGGTGCGCGTTGTACGCCAATAGCATACCTCGGAGGGGAACGAGCGCCCGCCGGAAATCACCGAGCCGTCATCTCCACTCGGCTGTCACGTCACACACGCACAGTCCCGCCTCCGCCACCAGCATTGTTCTGTCTATCACAGGAGATGGTCAAATGCCGATGGCGGAGGGGGGACTGTGCATGTGTGACGTGAGAGCCGAGTGCAGAAGAGATGACGGCTCTGATTTTTCCGGCGGGTGTTCATCCACCCTCCCCCTGTGAGGTATGTGTGTGAGCCGAGGAGAAAGGCGATGACGGCGTGATTCCGGCGGACGCTCGTCCCCCTCCGAGGTATGTGTGTGAGACCCTTAGATTGCTTCAAAGCTGTTTATTTAAAAAAAATATTTTTTACAGAAAATTCTTTCTTAAAATTGGGGTGCGCGTTATATGCCGGCGCACGTTATACGCCGATAATTACGATATTAATGTAATCAAATTAAACACTGAAATATGCTCAGTTGCAGAATTTTAACTGTCATTACTTTCAGTGTTTTTTGATGCAGTATTGAGTGATAGTGATTTGTGGGAAAATTCAAATTTTTTTATCGCTGCTTTCTAGCTGGTCTAAAACCGCTTTTGACATAAAGGGACACTTTGTTTGGTTACATGGACAATCATTTCCAGGCGGAAAGAACAGTGTATATAATATAAAACTACATGCTGGGCACTGGACAAAGCATTAGGGACAAAAGGATGTCAAATTTGATACAGTACACTGTAGTCTTTTAGGATTGCATTACTGTATGTGTTTTTTTTTCCCCACTTTTTGAATTTTGGCGCTGGCAATGATCGAGCAGAGGACACAGATTGCACACACAGTGGGCAGACATTGCAGCATCCTGGGGACAAGGTAAGTATCTTTGCCTGGATTTTGTGACGCAATACAGAGTGTGGCTCGGGGTTACTGTTTTTGGTAATTCTCCCCGAGCCCCACTTGGGATTACCGCTAGGGAGGTTAAGTGTTACAAAATGCAGTGGTTTAAAAAGTATGAACAAAATATATATATATATATATATATATATATATATATATATATATAATATTATAAAAAATCTTGTGCTTGTAACCAAATTTGAGAACAAATTTTTCAAATTGTGTGAATTCTACTCCATTATTATAACATTAAAGTTTTGTTTTTTTATTTTGTGTTCCAAAAGGAGCATTTCATAGTGGGACAACTGCAGATCCAGACTGCCCCATGACGGCACTGTTAACTGCACATAACCCACCTCTCCTGTTTGATCTTGATGTGGATCCTGCAGAGAACTACAACTTGTTAACGCCGTCTATCCCCAAAGACCTGGAACCTATCTTGGCAGAAATCCTGAATGAGCGTGACAGATTCAATACGAGTATGAAATATGCACCAAGTCAGATCAACAAAGGCAATGATCCTTCACTAAGACCATGTTGTAACCCAACATGCACTCCTAAGCCAAGCTGCTGCCATTGTTAACTTCAAGATTGTGTGAAATAAGATGCAGTGACTTTTGAAACTGGCCTACAAATCTACCTGTCAAATCAGAACTGCACAGAAAGTCCTCACTTTTCTTTCAGTGTAAAATCTCTTGTGTTTCTTGCCTATAGTCTATCCTTATGTGTTATATTTAACTGTTTCTGTTTCTTAACTTTTTCTGTTTGGTGTTCGCTTTTTTTTTTTTTTTTTTTACTTTAGTTTTCCATTTCCTATCCTACTAGACCTACAAACTCCAGCTGGCTCATTGTCTTCAGTCAAAAATCAAAATCGCTAAAATTCAGGGATTGTTCAAGGGAATAATCAGAACAAAAATGTTTGCGTGGAATACGAATGTATAATTAGTATGCGTTGGTCAAAATTCCTTGAAATAAAATCCTGTAAAGAAATGTCTTTTTTTTTTTTTTTTTTTTTTTAAAACTTGTTGGTACTTTAACTACTTAATCACCGCCCTATAGACGAAAGACGTCTACTAGGCGGTTCCTTAACCTGGGGCGCGAACACGGGAATGTCTGTGACCGCCGGACCCGACGGATCACGGTAAATCGCCCTGATAGCGGCGGTTTACCACGTCATTGCTCCATCCAATGATGGAGCGATCACTTGTAAACAAACCGGCGTCATGTGATGATGCCTGTTCCTCCCTCCCCTCCGAACGGTACAGTGAGCGGAGAGGAGAGAGCGGATGCAGCACGAGTGCTGTGGGCTGGATCTGTGACAAATTCAATCACAGATCCAGCCATCCATCCCTGCTCAGCCATCACTGCCCCATACCGTGCACTACTCTGCAATACCCCACACTACTCTGCAATACCCCACAATCCCCTTCAACGTCGCCTATGGGGATTTTTAGTAGCGAAGTTTGGCGCCATTCCACGAGCGTGTGCAATTTTGAAGGGTGACATGTTGTATCTATTTACTCGGCGTAACTTCATCTTTCACATTATGCAAAAGAATGAAGAAAAAATACTTAATGTTCTAAATTTTATAACAAACGAAGAAAATATCTATTTTTTTTTTTTTTTTTTTTTTATTTAAAGAATTTTCAGTCATTTTTTTTTTAATAAAAAAAAAAACCCAACGGTGATTAAATACCACCAAAATAAAGCTCTATTTGTGTGGGAAAAAAAGGATGAAAATTTCATTTGGGTACAATGTTGTATGACTAATTGTCAAATTGTGAGAGCACCGAAAGCTGAAAATTGGTCTGGTTATTAAGTGGGTTTACGTGCCTGGTGGTCAAGTGGTTAAGATTGCAAAGCTTAATCAGTTTAGATGGTGTAAAGTCAATGCTATTTGTTACTGCTTTTAGTAATGACCCTTTGTTACCATCTTTTACATGCTTTTTGAAAACCATCATTCATCTATCCAAATAAAATATCATGCACAACCCCCTCTTGTATTTAGTATCTGGGTAACCAGGTCACAGTTTTGAGAAAGATGACTTTGTCCAAAAGCTTGTCTTGAATGAGCTTCAAGACCAGCAGATTGCCAAGGTCATATTCAAGAAATGGTCCCAGCAAGTTATGGTATCTTGCCCATTATATCATTTATTTAAAGCTGAACTGTGAGCAGATATAGAAGACACACATTTAAAACTATAGCCATACTTCTCTTCTGGGTGCACTTACTTTTGCTTTCGTTGGGTAAAGCCTCTGGAAGATCCCAACCATATTGTCAGGATCCAACCAGCTGCCTGATTGACAGCTGGTTCTGGCTCTCGGTGCACGGCCCAGACCTGAAGCCAGCTGGGTCGCCTGCCCCCTCTCCAGCCCAGTGCTTCAGTGACCACATCGAGGGCTGTGACTGTCGGACTGAAAGCTGAGCAATCGGCGGTCATCTGATTGGTCAGTTCTCAGTCTTGGAGCTGAGATGAGACTGATGCTGCAGCATTGAAATGAATATGTATGTTTGTTTTTTTTTAGGGACCCAAAGTCCCTAAAATACACTCCTGGATTTATGATTACACTTCTAAATGTATTTTGAATTAGTGCCTGAATTTGACTAGATATCAGCTCCTTGCAAGATCATGTATAGCAACACTTAGACCTAAAGTATACCTAAAGACAAAACTTTTAGTTTGGGTTATGTGGAAAGGGATTGGAATACCTTACATTTTTATTGCAGTCTCTGCCCCTGTTTGGGGAAATTCACCTTCTTTATTTGTCCTGTTTACCATCAAAATCAAGGTTCAAAAAAAAAGGGTGCCTGCACATGCCTTCTGTTTTTCTGATATATCAGATATAAAATCAGCAAGTGTTACAACTGGCTTCACATCCTTTCACTGTTCATGTTGTCATGGCAAAATTCGTTGTATGCAGAGCACACCGCCATTCTGCTTGTGCTAATAAGCACACGCTTAATCTTATTGAAATAATCCATCTTTAAGCTAAAAGGTTCACTCACCATTCATTCAAAAAACCAAACACCACCATCCTGTTCTCAGTTCACCATCACTGCGATGCCCAGCTCCTCGTGGCTCCTTTTATTCTCACAAACTGGAAGTAATCACTGCAGCAGCTAATCACTCCCATGGGAGTGGTTATCACAGGATGTCCCCTTCACACAAACACCATATATAGGACATCCCTCTAACAGGATGTCCAATGCAACACAATACAGGAATACAACACAATACAATGCTGGCTAAAGTCTTATGGGCGTGTCTGGGCAGGGAATTTATGTATGCTAGTAGCAAACAAAGCCGTATTGCTTTAACCACTTGAGACCCAGAGGACGTCCTCGGCTTTGTGCAGCGATATCTGAATGATGCCTGCAGCTGCAGGCATCATTCAGATATCGCCGTCTTCAGCGGGCGATTCTGTGCACCAGAAGAACGATCAAAGCGGCGGTTCCGCCACTCGATCGTTCTTCCAGGCAGCGGGAGGGGACATCCCCCTCCCGCCGCCGCCATCCGGTGCTTCTCCGGGCTCTCATGTGCCATCGGGGGCCCAGAGAGCGAATCGGCCGGCGCTCGTTTGGTGAACCATAGAGATGACTGGTGACCAGACGGTCAGTCATCTCTATGACCGTCGGAGGACCGGGCGCGACGTTATGACATCACGCCCGGTACCCGAAAGTAAACAAAGCCGATATCGCAGCTGTCGGCATGTAATTTTTCACCGATTTCATGCTTGTAAGCCTGTAGGAGAGATGTGGGGTCTTATTGACCCCACATCTCTCCATAAAGAGCACCTGTCACAATGATTCTTATTACAAGGGATGTTTACATTCCTTGTAATAGGAATAAAAGTGATAAAAAAAAAAAAATTTAAAACGCCCCTGTCCCGGTCGCTCGCGTGCGGAAGCGAACGCGCATGCAAGTCCCGACCACATATGTAAACACCGTTCAAACCCCACATGTGAGGTATTATTGCGTGCGTTAGAGCGTGTGCAACAATTCTAGCACTAGACCTCCTCTGTAACTCAAAAACTAACCTGTAAAAAAAAATTAAAGCGTCGCCTATGGAGATTTTTAAGTACCGAAGTTTGGCGCCATTCCATGAGTGTGCGCAATTTTAAAGCGGGACATGTTAGGTATCTATTTACTCTGCGTAACATTGTCTTTCACATTATACAAAAAAATTGGGCTAACTTTACTGTTTTGTTAATTTTTTTTTAACTCATGAAACAGTTTTTTTTTCCCTAAAAAAAGGTGTTTGAAAAATTATTGCGCATATACTGTGCGAGAAAAAAAGTTGCAATGACTGCCATGTTATTCCCTAGGGTGTCTGCTAAAAAAAAAAAAAAAAAAAATGTTTGTGGGGTTAATTTTCTAGCAAAAAATTTGCGATTTTTACATAAAGGAGAAAAGTGCCAAAATAGGCCCGGTAACGAAGGAATGGAGGCTATCTACAGGCGTGCACTATGAATCCCGACCATGCTGATCAGACACAGCAGAGACAAGAGCACACATCTGCCTATAACCACTAATGTTCTTGCGGAGTGAGCATAGCCCCTCCTCAATGATTGTCCGCGCTAATACACAGAGGGCCCCTCGTTGGCAGACATATGCCCACAAACATCACACTCCAAACGTAAGACATTTTCAACTACCAGACGGGATTCAACCAGTCTCAGACTGCCCCAGTCAGCTCTTTAAAGCAGGTTCCGAAAGTACTAACACTGGGTGACACTATGTCAATACATATTAAATACATCTTGAAATTTCCACAACAATGTGATTAAGTCTAACTGATGTGTTGATACTGACATGAGTGCATAATTTAGAATTAAACACTTGGACGTCTATATACGTTTTTTTGGGTCAGCCAAACTATAAATTAGGCTCACTTTTTTAAAATACCATTTTGGCGTTCAGATATTGTCAGTTGCCCCTTTGCTGTGCTGACTACCATAGTTGACTAAAGCTGGTTTGCATGTACTGAAAGTAATCACATGGGGGGTATTCAATAAAGCTGTTGTATTGCTTTTCTTAATGTATTGCACCTAATTAAAGAAACATTTGCGACCATTTTGTTTCTGACAGCGACTAATGCATTCTATACTGTGGTGCAACACCTGCTCCAAATTCAAAATAAAATACAAACAGTTTGTATCACATGAAAGAGGAGCTAATTAAAGTGAAGGTTTACCCTAAAAACAAGTATTTACCATTAAATCCAGCATACTGCTGACATGTACAGTATGCTGTGTTTTTTTTTTTCCGCTTTACATACCGTAGTATATGTATTTCTTCCCCGGCTTCCGGGTAGTGAATCCCGCGGGACTGGGCATTCCTCTTCGAGACTAATTGATTAACTGATGACAAAAGCTTGCCCCCCGGCGCAAAAGGCGCGTCACCAGTTTCCGAAAAAAGCCGAACGTCGGTGTGCAGGCGCCGTATAGCGCAGACTCGCAGTTCGGCTTCTTTCGGCAACTCGTGACGCGCATTACCCCTAACTAGATAAATATGCTACTAGTAAAACGTTTAGATAGAAGATAACAGTAAATCAACTGTGAAGTGCAACTCTACATGCATATGAAAATTAAGAAACCTTATTCAAAAGATCAAAATATGCGAAAGTGACTTAGTATAGCGCAGACTCGCAGTTCGGCTTCTTTCGGCAACTCGTGACGCGCATTATGCGCCGGGGGGCAAGCTTTTGTCATCACGTCAATCACTTAGTCTCGAAAAGGAACGCCCAGTCCCGCGGGATTCACTACCCGGAAGCCGGAGGAAGAAATACATATACTACGGTATGTAAAGCGGAAAAAAAAAAAACAGCATACTGTACATGTCGGCAGCATGCTGGATTTAATGGTAAAGACTTGTTTTTAGGGTGAACCTCCACTTTAAGATCAACTCTCATTTGGTGTACAGAGACAGATTTTGTAAAGGTGTCTCGCGTGCGTTTTGTGAAGTGGTACTGCGTGTCCCAAAAATCAAAGCCAAGTTGTAGATAGGTACTTGAATTTGGAGCACACAGCACCACTTTTAGAACACATGGTGGAAAAACTATGAAACTAATAGGCAAGTCAACAAACTGACGTGTTCATCAGATGGACAAAATATCCTTATTCTCCCAAAATAATTCATACGCATCCCTTTAAATTAAAAATACCTTGCGGCTAAAAAATATAAATTAAATAAAATACGATAAGCCGCTACCCCTAACTAGATAAATGTGCTACTAGTAAAAAGTTTAGATAGAAGATAACAGTAAATCAACTGTGAAGTGCAACTCTACATACATATGAAAATTAAGAAACCTTATTCAAAAGATCAAAATATGATGTAAACCATTGTACGCATACAAAAGTGACTTGTGAAAATAGCATATACAAATGCTTGTGAAATGATACACCAAAAACAATAATTGGAAATCCAATATGAAATATCGATAAGTGGTTATTTCTTCTAATTAGTAGAAATTAAAAATACTCCTAAACGTTGACAAGAAATTTGAAATGACACACAAAAATAATTATTAAAAATCCAATGAGAAGTGACACTAGTACGTGCTTAATTTCTTCTGATTGCTGGAATTTAACGATACACCATCACCGACTAGAGACTAGACCCCCGAAGTGATCAATACATGGGTTCTGCTTACCAGATGGTGTTGACCTCTTTAATGAAAAAACGGGTCAATTGCGCTTTAGCAAGATAAAGCTGGCAGCAATAATGGAGGCTGTATGGACTGCTCAATCCCTCAGACCGACAAAAGATCACAGATGAAATATGTGGAAGGAACCAATAGTGTAATCCTGTTTTTATTTAAAATTCATAAAATACAAATTCAAACTGGCTGCTTACATGGATTTGTGCCTTCGCCCAGAACTGAGGCTGTTATGCATGTCAGATATCTGAATGATGCCCTGTGGATCGCACTTGTGCTAGCGTGCGTTCCACTGTCGATGGAGGACAACCAAAGGGACCGGGAGTAGCGTGACCAAGTACCGCCTTGACGTACGTTTCATGTGTTTCACGTAATTTCTTGTCAATGTTTAGAAGTATTTTTAATTTCTACTAATTTAGTAGAAATAACCACTTATCAGTATTTCATATTGGATTTTTAAATGCAAATGAAAAACAAATGCTTGTTTTCACAAGCATTTGTATATGCTATTTTCACAAGTCACTTTTGTATGCGTACAATTATTTACATCATATTTTGATCTTTTGAATAGTTTCTTCATGTTCATATGTATGTAGAGTTGCACTTCACAGTTAATTTACTATTAGCGCCCCCTATCTTCTTTCTTTACACATCCCTTACCTAATGGCTTTGTACTCCTATTTTGTGTTGCTCTCTGCATGCTACCAATCCCATTATCTATAGTCCATCTCAGGAGCAAACTGGGGGGGCTGCATTTCTACATACAGTTGGATCATAGAGAACGAATGTAACTACCCCCTAACAGGAAGTCAGATCACATACACATTCACATACCAAACCCACAGCCTACTAATTTTATAAAAGAAAAGGTGAGCAATTGTTGCTATATATTTCTATCATTTCTATCATTACAGGTAAAGTCTTAAAAAAAAAATACAAAATAAATATTTGTAGCAATATCTAGCTCAATTGGGTGATAGGTAGGCACTTCAAAAAGAAAGAGGGAGTATGAAACATGCTATCACTACATATGCCAGGACTTCACTTGAGAAAATACCAGATGCCAGTTTTGAAACCGGATAATCTAAATTACAGGAGACAAGGTTTCCTCATTAAAATGATGAAAAATAAGGTTTCAAACCTGCCTGAATCACTGAATCCAGGACCGCTGCTAGAAATTCCTGCCACCGTCAGTAGACTTCAAGGCTTTACTATACGGATTTCAATTTTTTATTTGTGTGATTGTCCTTCGACCCAATATGGACTTTAAACTTAAAAAAAGTTTGGCTCTCTGTCAGGCCTCCCCCCTATATGTAAAATGGATAAATTCATGCATAGCATGAATCTAACCATGGCCGCTGTAGCCACCCCCTATTCAGGCATCTGGCCCCTTGCCGGGCACCTGAATTACAGTGGCGGGGGTGTTTTTTTGAAGCACCTAATTAGTCTTCAAAAAAGGTGGACTCAGAGCGCAGAGCATCACGCTCGGAGCCCACCCAAATGTGTTAGAAAAGCAAATTAATATTTGCTTTTCTAAATTCTAACACTGAACTGCCTCCCTGACAATCAGGAAGCGTGGGTCTAATACCTGTCACCTGATTGGCTGAAGGCACAGTCATCCCTATTGTATGCCTAGCAGGATGGAAGAAGAGATGCACCGGAACCATGGAGGATGCAGGAGCCATCTTCTGACATACTGCATGTCCCACAGCTCGCCGCCCTCACCCGCTGCCTGACCCACCACCAGGATGGGGTAAGTGCCGGTCAGATGGTGAGAGGGGGGGGGTCACAGATGCTGCATATGATGAGCACAGTGGCTGCAAATGATGTATTTTTTATTTATTTTTTTCATTTATTTTTTTCTGAATTTTCCAGTTTGTTTGCGCACCGGCCACCACTGGTACTAATACTAAATCCAAGATCATTACAAACCATGATCCAATGTTTTTTTTAATAAAGCCAGTGTTATCAACCTGTGTACACCGTAATATCTCATTAACCTTGGACTTTGTATACCATTGGCTTGTGATAACATTTTATGATGCATTCTATTTCAGATAACTTTACAGATTGATGCGTCTCATCATAACTATTGATTACTGTAAGAACTTTCAAAATATACATATACTTTTATTGACATGGTATTACGTAACTATACTCGGCACAAGGTCAGATAGACTATGTAACATGTTTTAGCTCACTGCGATTTTCTTAATTGAAGATCACTCTCATGAGTCTTGTGATGGTGCAAAGCAATGCCAGCTGAAGCTCACACTGAGTTTTTTAATTTGAATTTCATTAATTTTGTCAGAACTGTAGCATGCATTAGCAATGTTATGTCAAAAAGTAAGTGAACTACTAATGTCATTCATGAATCACTGCAGCTCTGCTAATGTCAGAAAGTCTAGTCAACTTTGCTTTATAATTTATGTAATACATTTATGTGGGTTTAACCAAGCTCTCTGGCGTTTCTGAGTGAGGCTGCAGCCTCTTGTCACATGATTCTGTTCTGTGAAGCACCCTCAATGAACATTGTACGTTCAGTATACATTTTTGCAATGAAGGAATACCTTTAGTAATCGCAAAAGCACCGTTTTGTGTTTAGAAGTGTTGTGGAATGGTACATTAAAGCTACTGGATAGCAAAAATCTTGGAAGTATAGCTACTGTCAGTGGTAGAGAAAGTCTACTTTATAGCTTAATTATGAGAAAAAAAATGTATGGGAAAATGTCCATTCATGCAAAAAATTTAACATTTTAGGAGAAAATTATCATGTGATAAATAGCTCACATAGTAAAAGAAGTATAACTACATTCTAAAAATCCAAGCTAAATTCATTAAAGGGGTGTTCCACTAATTTTTAATGTTTATTAAATGTCAGCAGCTACAAAAAGCTGCTGGCTTTTAATAAACATACACTCACCTGCTCCACGTTCCAGCGACGCGCCGGCCGGGGGGCTCCGCTTCTCTCCCCCCCTCTCCGGCTGGCGTCTTCATTCTAAGTGTGGGCTCCCGGCCGTAACAGCTTTCGGCTTCAGAGCCGGGCACCCACTGCGCATGTGCGAGCGGCGCTGCGCCATCCGATTGGACAGGCAATCGCCTGGGACCTGTCACGTGTCCCAGGCGATCGCCTACAGGGAGGGGCTGCCAAAAGGCGATTAGATTATTCGCCTTTGCAGCCCCTCGGCAGAAGGAGGAAGTGGGACAGGAAGTCCCACTCCTCCTAAAGCCCCCACTCCCCCCCCCCCATAAAAATGACATGCCAAATGTGGCATGTAAGGGGGCGAGGAGTGGATTAAGCGGAAGTTCCATTTTTGGGTGGAACTAATATGGTTGTGGGATTTGTAGTCGGTGCCCGTGCCCTACTGTTGTCTGACCACAATGCTTAGATGCATATATAATAAGGGCTGGTGCTGCATCATTCAGCACACAGTCACAGTTGGCAGGGAAAGCTGGAACACTGCAAGAGAGGAGGCGTAGCTACAGCTCACCCATAGGAAAGCCCCCAAATTGGGTTTCACCCTGGAGTGGAGCCAGTACAGAAAGAATAAAAAATTGTCTTTTATTACACAACAGGGCAGCAAATCAAAATGGGACACAGTGCTTCATACAACTGGTCCCTCGGGGAATTCAATTCCAATTTGAAAGGATAAGTTCACCTTTTTGTTCACTTTTCTTTTTTCTGAATTCCAGCTCCCCTATGTACTTTTTTTTTCAAAAATATCAATGTTTTCCAATAAATCTACAGACACTCACTTTTCTTGTCCTTGTCCATGTTTCTAGATGTATCCATTGGTAATGTCTTTCTTCCTGATCAGACTATAGGTTATGACACAGGAAGGAGTTGATCAGCTGACCTCATTAGCATACACCCTGCATTATCCACCAACCCATTCCCAGAGGCACATTTTTTTAATGAAATGCAATCAATCGGTGATCATCCTTCTCACTAAATACACAATATAAATCAGATAGCATAGTGTATGGCCATCTTTATACAAATACATAGAAGTGAGTGAACGAACACTCAGCTGTCCAGCCCTGTTCACATCTCTGCAGCAAAAACAAAGAAAAGAGATTGTGCAGCCGCCCTAGTGTTGAACCATTTAACCACTTAAAGCAGTGGTTCACCCTAAAATCCACTTTCTGTCACTAGATCCAGCATACTGCTGACATCTGCAGTATGCTGTTTTTTTTTTTTTTTTGTACTTATCGTTTTATCCGTATGTCTGCTCCGGCTCCGAGCGGCGTATCCTTCCGGGTATAGGCGTTCCTAAGTAAAGCGCAGTTGATTGACGGGCTTGGATAGCGCGTCACACCTTCCGGAAATAGTCGACGTGACTCTCGCAGTCAGCCCTACACGGCGCCTGCGCAGTCAGCTCTACACGGCAGGCGCAGGCGCCATATAGCGCCGTAAGCAGCCGAGAGTCACGTCGGCTATTTCCGGAAGGTGTGACGTGCTATCCAAGCCCGTCAATCAACTGCGCTTTACTTAGGAACGCCCATTCCCCGACGGATTCCCCGCTCGAGCCGGAGCAGACATACGGATAAAACGATAAGTACAAAAAAAAGAAAAAAAAATCCAGCATACTGCAGATGTCAGCAGTATGCTGGATCTAGTGACAGAAAGTGGATTTTAGGGTGAACCACCGCTTTAAGAACCTTTAAAAGTTTAAAACCGTTTTTTTGCTAGAAAAATACTTAGAACCCCCAAACATTATATATTTTTTTTCTAACACCCTAGAGAATAAAGTGGCGGTCATTGCAATACTTTTTGTCACACCGTATTTGCGCAACGGTCTTACAAGCACACTTTTTTTTAAAAAAAAATCACTTTTTTGAATAAAAAAAAAAGACAACAGTAAAGTTAGCCCAATTTTTTTTAATACTGTGAAAGATAATGTTACTTTGAGTAAAATGATACCCAACATGTCAAGCTTCAAAATTGCGCCCGCTCGTGGAATGGCGTCAAACTTTTACCCATAAAAATCTCCATAGGTGACGTTTAAAAAATAATATAGGTTGCATCTTTTGAGTTACAGAGGGGGTCTAGGGCTAGAATTATTGCTCTCACTCTAACGATCGCGGTGATACCTCACTTGTGTGGTTTGAACACCGTTTTCATATGCGGGCACTACTCATGTATGCGTTCGCTTCTGCGCGCGAGCTCGTCGGGACAGGGCGCTTTAAAAAAATGTTTTTCTCATTTATTTAGATTGAATTTGTAAATTTTTACACTGTTTAAAAAAAAAATTGGTCACTTTTATTACAATGTAAACATCACTTGTAATAGAAAAAAGCATGACAGGTCCTCTTAAATATGAGATCTGGGGTCAAAAAGACCTCAGATCTCATATTTAGACTAAAATGCAATAAAAAATAAATAAATTTGTCATTTGAAAAAATGACAACAGAAAAATGTGCCTTTAAGAAGCATGGGCGGAAGTGACGTTTTGATGTCGCTTCCACCCTGCTATGCTACGGAGATGGGTGGGGGTCATCTTGCCCTCACTCGTATCCCAGCCAAGCAGCGTGAAGGACCCGATCGCCTCCGCCGCTGCCGACGGCTTCGGTAAGTGGTGATCTCACAACGAAACCGTCGCGGAGACCACCGTTATCGTTCACAGGGCCGGCCACGTTAAATATGGATATCTCGGTTGTGGCAGCAGCTGCTGCCGTTACCGAGATATTCATTTTTAAAGTGATATGACGTATATGAATGTGAGCCGGTTCTTAAGTGGTTAATAAAGAATTAAAAAACAAGAGTGCACTCACAATGGTAGACTGCTATTCAGCATGGGTAGTCTGTATCACACATATCCCTCCTCTCCTGGCTTGTCCCATGGACTTAAGCCCATATGATGGTAATCCAGGCAAGTAAAGTAAGGGTGCAGGGTTCAGATGGGTGTTGCTGTGTACAGAGTGCAGGGTTTAGGGGTGTACTATCCCAGCTACCTACCAAATCTTCCTCACATCTCTCTATCCAATTCTTATGATCTGTCCCTGCCATTAGTGCGTTTAGGGATCTGGTTGGTTGTGAAAGCCACTGAGAGCAAAGCTGTCTCTTGTAAACACAGAAGGCTTCTGTGTTCGCAAGTGACAGCGGGGGAGCAGGAGTGCGAGAGCAGGAAGTGGGGGAATGGAATTCCACCATTTTCAGGCTGCAAAACTGGGTGCAATGGCAAGGCCTGGTGGGCTGTATTTGGCCCACAGGCCTTGTGTTTGATATATGTGTTAACTGAAGGATTGTGCCATCAATGTAGTATGGTGCTTCAAGCTAGAATAGGTTGCAGTGAAGGATTGCATCATCACCATTCGGAATGTGTTCAGCTGTGTTCCAATACAGATTTTAAATGCTGCCATTGTTTGGACTCTTCCTTCTCCCAACGTACAATGGGAACATCTTCTGGAAACAGACAATGCTGGAATATGCTTGCAGGGCTGCTGCTGGAGTTCATTGCCGTAAGGCCTGAGGAAGGTATGGAATAAGCTACTGGGTGATAGACATGTGCATTCGTTTTCGTCCGAATGCATTTTCGTCCGAATTTCAGGTATTTAGGCACAGAAAACGAAAACCGAAAGATCCAACATAAACAAATGCTTTATTTTCGTTTTCGTTGCGGTCGAATGTGCCTAACCTTAACTCAATTGGTCCAATATTATTCTACATAAAGAGAAAAGATTCGACATAGAGAGGCATAAAGATTCGACATAGAGAGACATGAAGATTCGAAATAGAGAGACATGAAGAGTCAAATTTTTTTTTTTTTTTAAAGATTCTTTCGAATCTTCTATTTTCTTTTTTCGTTCTTAGAACATTCGACAGACACCATAAGCCTTCAATGACAGATTCAACCTTAATTGTGCCTAACCTTAACTCTATTAGTCCAATATTATTCTACATAAAGAGAAAAGATTCGACATAGAGAGAAAAGATTCGACCTTATAGAGACATGAAGAAGTCGACATAGATTGAAAAGATTCGACATAGAGAGACATGAAGATTCGACATAGAGAGACATGAAGATTCGATATAGAGAGACATGAAGATTCGACATAGAGAGACATAAAGATTCGACATAGAGAGACATGAAGAGTCAATTTTTTTTTTTTTTTAAGATTCTATCTTGTTCTTAGAACATTCGACAGACACAATAAGCCTTCAATGACAGATTCGACCTTAATTTGGATTTTCGGACAAATGCATTTTTTTTTTACGAAAAACTAAATAGATAAAAACGAATTTCGGGAGTAACTAAATAAATTAATTTTTCAGACGAAAACTAAATTACGAAACAAAATATTTCAGTGTGCACATGTCTACTGGGTGATGCCAGCCAGGCAAGGGGGCTCCCGGGGAGTACCTTTGTTGTGGTGCCAGGGAAGGATCATATGCCCATTTAGCCATGTGGTTTAAGGTACATTGCACTCAAAATTATTACATTTAAATATTTGACATTATTTTGATATAGAGCAAAGACTGGCAATTAGAATTCCATTTTATTCTTCCAAAAGGTAGTGTAGGTGTTCTGAAGGCAAATCGTGTCCCTCTTTCTTTATCGGGTCTCTATTATTATGCTCATGTTTTGCTATTTGTGTTTAGGATTCTTGCCATTTAACTTTTCAGCGTTATGGAAAAACATATCTGCAAGCCTCTAGAAAGAAGTTATGTGGTAAACGATGGAAATAAAGTTTAACACGGTCTTGTAACTAATAAATACCATATGTATCTATTTTGAATGTTGTTAGTGATGAGATTCATTTGAAAACAAATTAGTATAGCAAATAATATAGGAATATTGAACAGAAGTCCAATGTGTTTTGAAGTGGAACATGAGCAATTGTTAATGTTGCTGGTGAGTCCTAATCAGCTTCTTTTACTTGGAAGATGCAAAGCCAGAGATTTGATTGATTCACACCCAGAAAGAAGAATACAATAAATCTGTAACAGGAACAAGCTAAGAACTACTTCTAAAATACATCTGAAAAATTTAGCTCAATCTTTGCAGAAAATAAACCTGTGGCCAGGCTAATAGGCATTCAAATATTTACATATTCTTAACAAGAAGTACATTATCCTATGTAGCTACACTGGAGAAAGCAAAGAATCTCGACACAAACTAGGGACCATCATGTGTTGTAGGGTATAGGCTGCTTACATGCTTAAAGCCTCGTACACACGATCAGTCCATCTGATGGAACGGTCTGAAGGACCGTTGTCATAGGTTAACCGATGAAGCTGACTGATGGTCCGTCGCGCCTACACACCATCAGTTAAAAAACCGATCGTGTCAGAACGCGGTGACGTAAAACACAACGACGTGCTGAAAAAAACGAAGTTCAATGCTTCCAAGCATGCGTTGACTTGATTCTGAGCATGCGTGGATTTTCAACCGATGGTTGTGCCTACTAACGATCGGTTTTGACCTATCGGTTAGGAATCCATCGGTTAAATTTAAAGCAAGTTGGCTTTTTTTAACCTATAGATAAATAACCTATGGGGCCCACACATGATCGGTTTTTACCGATGAAAACGGTCCATCAGACCGTTGTCCTCTGGTTAACCTATCGTGTGTACGAGGCCTAATACCTCATGGCTCAAATAGGCCTTATATACAATGGAGTACAAAATCCGGATGGGCAAAGCCTTATGGAGAAATAGATGGATGAATGTGTTTTGATTCAAAGATTCTTTCTTCAAATAGGACATCCCTAAAAAAAAATACCTATATATATTTACTGTGCCACACACGGCTTTCAGCCACTGTGGTGGAATTTATCTTCAAAGTTCTCAGCAAAAGTATTTCTCTACGCAAACTCAGCTTCCACTTCTCCCTCCTTTCAGCAGCCTTCCAGTATCCTAATCTCCAAGGAAAACCCATAGCAGGTGCTCTAGAATAAGGGAGCAGGCTGAGCTGTTGAGGGATTGGACTTCAA
Source organism: Rana temporaria (assembly GCF_905171775.1). NCBI lineage: Eukaryota > Metazoa > Chordata > Amphibia > Anura > Ranidae > Rana > Rana temporaria. Next base: position 103,177,837 of record NC_053491.1, on the reverse strand, counting down.
CAACTTCATTGCTTATTTTGTGAAACATGACAGTGAATGCAAGTCAAATATCCAATGCTTTTGCAAATTTTGGCCTAGGAATACCCTTAATCACTCCGTGTGGCGCACATTCATCCTGCTACCCAGGCCCTCCCGTGTCAACCACAGCTGGCTATAACTAGGCACTTGAGGGGTAGCTAGAGCACGATCTTTCCAATGTCTGTACTCACAAGGACAGATGGATGCCTACTTCCAATCTTTTAAGCGATGCCCTCCAGTGATACCAGGCAGATTTTGCACTCTAGAGTATTGGTAAATAAACACACACACTGTCAGCAGCGAGGGTTGGTCAGGGGCTCTATTCACATATCCCTGCTCAGATGAAGCGATTACATGCTAACGGCGGCGGTACAAATCTGACAGCCACTGTTGACAGCTGTTGCTTTTTTGCACACAGCGCATCACTCCACTGGGAAGATCTACTGATTCTCGCTGGTGGCCACCCATGGCTGCTAATGTGAATGTACCAGGGGCTGAACTACTGCCATAGCGAGCCACGCAAGCGCTATGGGGCCCGCAGCCGAGTGGGGACCGGTGAGGATTAGAAAAATGTGAACAGCGAGCGCCATGCTGGGCGTTTGCTGTTCACTCAGCTGTGTGTTAGCAAAGCGAAGGAATTCGCTTTGCTAACACTGAATCAGCCAATCAAGTTGCCGGGTCTGTTACCGGTCACCTGATTGGCTGAAATGTCAGGCACTGTGATTGGACGCCTGAGAGAGGACGGAAGAAGACACGGAGGATGTGCAGGAGACCGCTGCTGACCCGCTGCGAGACAGGTAAGTGCCGGGCAGCATCTGATGGGGCACAGTAGCGGCAATCGATGGGCCCACTGGCAGCATCTGATGGGCACAGTAGCAGCAATTGGGGAGGTTGTTTGCAGGGGGACACATACAACATTTTGCTATGGGGCCCTGTGATTTCTAGTTAAGCCCCTGGAATGTACCCTTACAATAATAAATAAAGAATGTTTAACTGGACATTAAGGGCCCTTTCACACGGGGCGGATCAGCTATGAACCTCCGTTTGCTCGCTCCGTTGATCCCCGCTGAGCCGGCGGATGACAGGGCGGTCCCCGCACACTGTGCAGGGACCGCCCTGTCTTTTCTCCGCTTTCCCCTATGGGGGGATCGGATGAACACGGACCGTCTGTCCGTGTTCATTCGATCCGCAGACGGAAGGAAAAATAGGGTTTTCTTCCATCTGCAGGGCGAGATCGGGTGTCAGCGAATGTTCACCTGCTGACACTCGCGATCTCATAGGGACAAATGTATGTCCCTTTTTCATCCGCACACGGATGGATGAAAAAGCAGACATACGGTCCGCAAGTGTGAAAGGGGCCTAAAGAGAGATTATTACAGGGTTTTAGCAATGTTATTGACATTTTTGGAATGTTTATACATTTATACACTGATGTTTTATATATTTTCAGTGTTTTGTAATTTTTTTCATATAGGATACTTTCAATACACCCTAAAAAAAAATTTTTTTTCTTGTTACAAAGCCCAGCAATGCCTGATAAACAGGCACTATGTATTGTAATTATGCTACTATTTAATTTCAACTGTTTCCTTCATGTCACAAAGTCTGCAGAATTGTGTGCATATGTTCATGATACTCGGCAGAAACCTTATTGCATCAGTCTTTGCACTGCTGTGACCTAAATGTTTCTTTTTTACAAAATAAATGGTTTGTCATAAATGTAATGACTTTTCTGTGATAACAAAGCCAGATTAATTATTACCCTCTTTAACAGCTGCTACTTAGCCAGAGGTTTCCAGAGGCCCGCAAGGATAGCTTTATTATTTATCATTAGTTGCACAGTATTAGAAACATTAAAAAAAAAACATCTTACACTTGTCCCAATGATGTGTAGCATTACCCCCATTGGAGCTGCTGGATTTTTGGGCGGCGTGTTACCTCGTGGCTCCTCCGAAATACCTAGGGGTGAATGATGCGTATTGCATGTGGTAGAAGTAAAGGAATGTCCAGACAGGTGCTCTTTGCTGTGCTCTTTATTACCCAGCCGGGTAAAAACAGTAAACTTGTGTTGAGGAAAGTAAAGCTGAAGAAGATAGGAGAATAGCAGATTCAGGTGTAATGATAGTAAACTGTCCTGCTCCCAAACGTAACACTTCCCTTCACCACTCCCGCCGGAGTGGGTTTAGTGTACCCGGACAGGCCTCTCTCACTGACCTGGCAGCTGGAGTATCACTCAGACAATTATAGGATGAAGTCTCTGCCACAGACCCTCCTTGGTGAACTTAAACTTGGCAGAAAGTCTCTGCCACAGACCCCTCTCAATGAGCCTCAGAAGACACCTCTGCCACAGGTCCCCTCTGGGTTGGATTATTGGAGATATGCCTCCTTAATTTAGTTACATCTGGATCTCCTTCAACTTGTCGCCCAGGTACCGACCGACAGGTGATCAATCCCTCGGTGTCTGGGTACCTTGATCCCCGGTGGTTTATCCAGGCCCTTTTGGACCACCAGCCTCTCAATGGCACTCCTCAGACACACTCCCCACCGAACAGCAGTAGCTTAGGATCTTCAAGAATGGGAACCCAGTCACTCAAAGGTGGGTGCCACACTGGACAAAGAAGACCCAGAACCAATGGCGTCTGCCCCAGCATGCACAGCGAGGACAAACCCCTGTGATTGGCTGCTAGGAAAGAGCACCCAAACCTTGACTCCACTGCTGCCACCTGCAGCACCGGGGCTGGAAGAACACCCCAGTACAGCAGAATGGACTCACAGCACAGCCAGGCTGAGACAGAGGGCCAGATTCACAAACATTTGCACTTGCGCCGTGTATCAGTGATACACTACACCGCCGTATCTTACCTGGCGGAATTTCGAATCCTCAGCGATTTTGCGCCGTAAGTTACGGCGGCGTAGTGTTTTTCTGGCGGCGTATTTGAAATTGGGGGCGTGATTCATTTAAATGAAGCACGTCCCCGCGCCAAATGAACTGCGCATGCTCCATTTTAAAACTTCCCGCCGTGCTTTGCGCGAAATGACGTCGCACCGACGTCATTTTTTTTAACTTAGACGTGAGTTACGTCCTTTCCTATTCACGGACGACTTACGAAAAAAAAAAAATTAAAATTTGACGGGGGAACGACGGCCATACTTTAACATGGCAAGTCTATCTATACGCCACTAAATAGCAGCTTTAACTATACGCCGGGAAAAGCCGACTAGCGACGACGTAAGAGAATGCGACGGCCGCGCGTACCTTCGTGGATCAACGGAAAAAGCTAATTAGCATACCAGATGCGGAAAACGACGCGAACTCCACCCAGCGGGCGCCGAAGTATTGCACCTACGATCCAAAGACGTACGAAGCCATACGCCTGTCGGATCGAAGCCAGAAGCCGTCGTATCTTGGTTTGAGGATTCAAACTAAAGATACGACGCAGCAAATTTGAAAGTACGCCGGTGTATCAGTAGATACGCCGGCGTACTTGCTCTGAGAATCCCAGAGACCGCATTTTGCTACTAACAATCTGGATCAGAGTTTAACTACACTCTGATCTACACATAAATTTAGCTAGCACCAGTACTGTAAGGTACAGGCGCTACAGATGTGTGCAAAAACATGACCTCCTTATTTAATTTTTTTTTATAAATATAATCTTATGGTTACTCTAAACCCTACACAGATCTAATCTGCTTGAAAGAAAAAAAATATATATATACAGTACAGACCAAAAGTTTGGACACACCTTCTCATTCAAAGAGTTTTCTTTATTTTCATGACTATGAAAATTGTAGATTCACACTGAAGGCATCAAAACTGTGAATGAACACATGTGGAATTATACATAACAAAAAAGTGTGAAACAACTGAAAATATATTTCATATTCTAGGTTCTTCAAAGTAGCCACCTTTTGCTTTGATTACTGCTTGGCACACTCTTGGCATTCTCTTGATGAGCTTCAAGAGGTAGTCACCTGGTGCAGCACCCCATCACTCTCCTTATTGGTCAAATAGCCCTTACACAGCCTGGAGGTGTGTTTGGGGTTATTGTCCTGTTGAAAAATAAATGATGGTCCAACTAAACGCAAACCGGATGGAATAGCATGCCGCTGCAAGATGCTGTGGTAGCCATGCTGGTTCAGTATGCCTTCAATTTTGATTAAATCCCCAACAGTGTCACCAGCAAAGCACCCCCACACCATCACACCTCCTCCTCCATGCCTCATGGTGGGAACCAGGCATGTAGAGTCCATTCGTTCACCTTTTCTGCGTCGCACAAAGACACGGGGGTTGGAACCAAAGATCTCAAGTTTGGACTCATCAGACCAAAGCACAGATTTCCACTGGTCTAATGTCCATTCCTTGTGTTCTTTAGCCCAAAAAAGTCTCTTCTGCTTGTTGCCTTTCTTTAGCAGTGGTTTCCTAGCAGATATTCTACCATGAAGGCCTGATTCACACAGTCTCCTCTTACCAGTTCTAGAGATGTGTCTGCTGCAAAAGGAGGCTACTTTGAAGAACCTAGAATATGAAATATATTTTCAGTTGTTTCACACTTTTTTGTTATGTATAATTCGAGATTTTCCTAGCTTGTGACGGAAAATATTAATTATATGAAGACAGGAGGCGAGTATCTTATGCATTATCTTTCTTTAATAATGCCCATAGCAGAAATACAGTAAACATTTATTGTAACTTAAAAAATTCAAAGAACTACCCTTCCCAGCAGTCCCTGGGCCAGTGTAGCCCCTCCCAGACCGTAGCCTATATAAGGGACTGTCTGAGGTAACCTATTCCTCTTTCTTCATGCGAATTAGTGTAAACAGGAACCGAAAGTCCAATTAGACATCTCCGCGGCTGCCGGGAACCTTCCGACCGGAACACAACATCCGAATCTGGAGGAAACGAAAGGACAAGGCCAACACGGACCAACTTCATCCGGACCAGCTTCATCCCAACGGGGACTATAGGAAACCCAAACCATTCGGAGCCGACCGGTCAGTTGTCCTCAGGAACATGGACCAACGGATTCAGTCAACGGCATCCCGACTCCGGATCTGGAACGCAGTAGGAACCTCCATCTGCGGTGAACTAAACCCATGGATCGAAACGGGCAGCAATCCCAACGGGGATAGTGAAAACGAACTCCCGGGGCGTACCAGCCTCCGACTTGCAGGGTGCGTGGTTCATCAGTCTAGAACGAGAGAGAGACAACCTCGTGACAGGGTTGGGTTGGGAGGGAAGATACTCGCCTCCTGTCTTCATATAATTAATATTTTCCGTCACAAGCTAGGAAAATCTCGAATTATACATCAGACAGGAGGCTCATATCTTATGCAAGTTCAAAGCTATAACAATGCATATGACCAATAACAATCAAAATAATCCACAACACTGACATAGATATGTGTACCTCCTGTTCAAAGCGGGATTGGCGGAAAAGCGGTCGCTGACAACAGTCCGCCGCTATAGTAAGTCACAGAGGAAACCGGGAAGAGAGGATTAACGTAGGAAACGAGGAGTTGAAAGACTTGCGAAGATCGCAGCGAGGCTGTCAAGGACATATAAGTCTGTAGACAGCGGACCACATACAGTTGTGGATGTGCGGGAAAGAACGGGTAGAAAAACCGATCGAAGTACCGTCTGGTCCAACGCACGATGGAAAAAGACTTGAGTCTCTGAGGCGAGGAATGACGCCTGGATATGTCCAAAGCCTTGACGTCTGACCCACGATGATGGAAATCAGACACAAGAAGACAGTAAGCTCGAAAGACAGTAACCTCAAAACAGAGTGTCAACGTCCCCCAGCCCGAGAACATGATCATGACCTTGGAAAAATCCCAAGTGTGCTGGTACATTGGGCGATTTAAACTTAACGCCTTCAAAATTGACACACCAACGGATCCAAAGAGTCCGCCCGATAATTGGCTATTACAGACCCTGGCGCTTGAACGGGGTCGACCCGTCGTTGATCACACCAAGTAACCCAGAGTCCCCAGGTAGATCGAGATGCTGATCTAGTCCCGGGGCCCAGTCCAAGGCAGGGAATCCCTAGCTGTTCCCGAAAGGTCGTAGTCTGCGACCGGAACCCCGATACTAACCATGTGAGGAGAGGTAGGATGTGCTTCGTGAGTAGAGGGTGCAGATCCCCGTTCGGACCAGCGAGGAGGTGGGGGGAATGAGGAAACAACCTGGGGAGTTCCACCGTCATCCTCAGAAGGAGGGGAAACCATGGTTGCGTCGGCCACCACGGAGTGAACCGCACGACTGATGCCCTCCGGCTCGCTAAGTGAAGGAGGACCCTGAGGGTCACCGGGAACACATGGTGCGCCTCCGGATCCGGCCTCCGGTTGTAAGAGCGCGGAAACTGGTGGCTGATACGGGGAACGAACAGGTCCATAGAGAAGGATCCGCGAAGTGAGCGAGGATCAGGGACCCTGACCGGTGCGGTCGCCAATCGTTGGAATCGGTCAGGTAACGAGAATCCAATCTGCCACCCTATAGGGATAGTCTGTGGCATATCCCGCAATCGGGACGATGTTGCATTCCAGGCAGAAGTGCCCGAAGTCTTACTAGATCCGCTAGGATTCTGGATCAGGGGCCCACCAAGCGATCGACGTACCGGACTGCGGGTACGTTGTCCGAACGCAATAGCACACAGCAGATGGACGTGCGTGGCAACAGACTTCCGATGGCAAAAAAGGCCGTCAGGGGTGTACGTGTTGATGTGCAGCCGAGGGTTCTCTGCGGACCACGTCCTACCGGAGGACGAGGGACTGCACCGAGCACCCCAGCCGAGGCGGCTGGTATCCGACCCTATGATGAAATCCGGTGAGGAGTTGAAAATGTCTCGCCGTTCCGTTTGACGGCATGACGTAACCACTACCGTAGGTCCACCATGGCTTCACTTAGTTTGTATAGCGAAGCCCCTAGCGAAGATGTAGAGTCTCGAGTCTCTGGAGGGTTCGACAGTGAAGAGGGGCTGGAGAGTGGCCTGGATTGACACCGGGAACAGGCCGACTAAGCGAGTCAGTCCGCGTAAGGACACCCGCTGCTGCCCAGCATGATACTGATGTCTTTGCGGATGGCGGCTAATTGGGTATGGGTAGCCGAAGGATCGCTAGGTTGGTGTCCACCAAGAACCCCAAAAACTCTATCTCCTGAAATAGGGAGATAATAGGTGTTCATGATCTATGAGGAGTCCCAGATCGCGAAGCGATCCGACCATCCAGGAGGCGTGTTCGCTCGCTAGGCGAGGGGAACCAGCCATTAGAAGTAGGTCGTTCAAGTAGATGTTCAACCTCACCCTTGTTCCACAGGGCAGTAAGTTGGTGAGATTTCTCAAGCTCCCACCGGACGAAAAACCGCCTTTCTTCTTCCTGATCGGGAAGATGTTGTTGAGGAAGTTCAAAGAGAGCGGGTCCATCTCTACTATCGGCTGTTTGGTCCAAGGTCTAGCAACCTGTTGTCCATTAGGACGGTGTTTAGGTTTGAAAAACCGAATGGGATGGTGAACCAGGTATAACTCCATTTGTCCTACCGTCTTAAAGATATCATCAATTAGCGTGATCCCATTGTGCTAGGTCAACCGGCTTACAGAGGCGGTAGCCTGCTCACTAAGGCGTAGGGTTAGGTGATAGGTCCAGAGATCTAAGACCCAGTACTGTGAGGTCCCAAAGGCCCTCTCTATTCCCTTCCTGGAATACTGAATGATTATGGGATCCACCTCTGGAGTGAGCACCACCGTATTTGGTAATGGAAGGGTGAGTATTCCACCCTCAACTTGTCCGGTTAGCGTACCGATCGATCTCCGGGTCCAGCATTCGATCTATTGGATCACCTCAGGTAGAGGTGCCCAGTCACCGGAGTGTGGTACTCCACAAGAGTCCAATAAGGTTTTACCCTGGGACCTAGGGTTGGCGTCGTCATGGAGCGCCATGTGCCCACTGCTCACATAATCATCATCATTATCATCATCATTGTCATCCTCAGACTCAAAGGTGTTAGCCGCCTCGTACTCCGCGGACGACTCTGGAAGAGTCCACGAGGAGTCTGGCTCAGTCCGTCTAGCGGATCGCTGCCTCTGCATGTACATCTCCCCGAGGCTCGGGGGTCGATTGGAGTCTGGGAAGGCAGTGGGTCGGCAGGCCCGGGAGGGTACTGCCTGGGGCATGTTATTTACTTCCCCTGCCGGGGAGTCCGTGGGTCGGCAGTCCTGGGAAGGTACTGCCTGGGGCATGTTATTTACTTCCCCTGCCGGGGAGTCAGAGGGTCGGCAGTCCTGGGAGGGTACTGCCTGGGGTATGTTATTTACTTCCCCTGTCGGGGAGTCAATGGGTCGGCAGTCCTGGAAGGGTACTGCCTGGGGCATGTTATTTACTTCCCCTGCCGGGGAGTCCGTGGGTCGGCAGTCCTGGGAAGGTACTGCCTGGGGCATGTTATTTACTTCCCCTGCCGGGGAGTCAGAGGGTCGGCAGTCCTGGGAGGGTACTGCCTGAGGCATGTTAATTACTTCCCCTGCCGGGGAGACGGAGGCCACATTAATGTGACGGCGCATACGGGACGCCATGCCCTACTCAGGGGCGTTATATCCTTGCCGGGAGATCCGGACATAGGGGTGCATGTGGGTTGGAACAACCGATGCCCTGGTAGTCTGGTCGGACCTACCGACCAGCTCAGGAACCAGTGCAGCACTGAGGTAGGTAGGGCCTTCCAGGGCTGCGTCCACCACTTCAGTGGCACCAGTAGAGAGTAAAGGATCTGTCGCTAGCCACAGGAGAAGAGTCAGCTGTCTGCGGACAGCACGGCCGTGCAGCACAGGAAGATACGGAAGTTATGTACTATAACTTGTATAGTAATTTCTATAATTCATTCAATTATTGTTATAATTTGTTTATTTATATATATATATGTGTATTTATTTATTCAATTATATATAAAGTATAGTTTAATAGTTTATATTTTAAAATTTGTTTATTATATATATTTATATATTTATTTATTTATTCAATCAAATAGATTGTATAAATTATTTATTTATAGACATCTATGTTCATTGATTTATTTATATTTATTTAATAAGTCAATAATTTATTCATTCGTATAATTATTTAAATTTATTATTTATTTACATGTATTAATATATTCATTATATGTAGAATAGACTACAGGGGAATAAATTCCCAGAACAAGAACTGATGTTAATGTAACTGAAGGTGAAGGAGTGACAGAAGCAGGGGAGGGGAGGAATTCCCCACCAGCTAGGTGTGAGTGACAGAAGTTAGATGAGGGGAGATATTCCCCACCACAAGGGGAGCTAGACGTGAGGCTCGGGGCCTAACGTGATTCGCATAGATCAGTGAGATCTACACAGAGTTCCAACCATACAGCCGCCCGCACCCTGGCGTGGCGGCGATGGGGAGAGACGGTCTAGCACACGGAGGATGGAGTCCCCAGGACAGGTCCGCAGCAATGGCGCCGTCGATTCGCGACAATAGCGTGATTGGTGTAGGGAGATCCTCACCGCCACGCCCCCCTCAGAGATGAGACGCTCTGAGGAGAAGGAGAAGAAGGGAGGTAGGAAAAAAGGCGCAGAGATGTTAAAATGGCGCCGTCCTACCTCCAGTCAGAAAACGAGCAGTGTGCAGAGCGCACCGGGGGGGAACAAAAGAAGCAAAGCAGCGGTATATTGTAAAATAAACAAATAAAGAAGCCCAATGACTGTAAGATGTACACATCAGAGGAAAACGCGTTCTCTACAAAACGGGTGGCACAGATAGCAAAGTGGGAAAAGCATACAGCAAAAACTAAACGTTTATCATTTTTAGAAATATCAGTTGTGCTTCATAAGACAGAAGGTTGATAGAACAACACACAGATGAAGGTCTGAGGGGATCAGAGGGTATATACAGATACAGGTGGAAGTTGAAGGGAATAGCGGAGGAGGGAAAAACCTCCGTAGCTGTAATAAAAGCCGGGGTGGGAGGGGGGGGGGGATCCCCAGCACCCTGTGGAAAGACGATGTGACATTAGGATCTACACAAATTAAAAAGGCTGCTGATAACCAAATAACAAGCAAGCCTACATAAAAATTATAAACATAGAGTAATGTACTTATCTGAGTTCTGGCTATGAGCAGAAAGAAAGAGGAATAGGTTACCTCAGACAGTCCCTTATATAGGCTACGGTCTGGGAGGGGCTACACTGGCCCAGGGACTGCTGGGAAGGGTAGTTCTTTGAATTTTTTAAGTTACAATAAATGTTTACTGTATTTCTGCTATGGGCATTATTAAAGAAAGATAATGCATAAGATATGAGCCTCCTGTCTGATGTATAATTCCACATGTGTTAATTCATAGTTTCGATGCCTTCAGTGTGAATCTACAATTTTCATAGTCATGAAAATAAAGAAAACTCTTTGAATGAGAAGGTGTGTCCAAACTTTTGGTCTGTACTAGGGATGTCCCGATACCGATTCTAGTATCGGTATCGGTACCGATACCAAGCATTTCCCAGAGTACTTGTACTCGGGGGAAATGCTCTGATGTCTCAGCCGATACCTGGGCAGGCAGGGGAGTTGCAAGTCTTTCCCCCGTGCTGTGCTGTCTTTCCCCCGTGCTGTGCTGTCTTTCCCCCGTGCTCCGTGCTGTCTTTTCCCCGTGCTCCGTGCTGTCTTTCCCCCGTGCTGTGCTGTCTTTCCCCCGTGCTCCGTGCTGTCTTTCCCCCCGTGCTGTGCTGTCTTTCCCCTGTGTTCCGTGCTGTGCTCTCTTTCCCCCATGTTCTGTGCTGTCCTCTCCCACCCCCCGTGTTCCGTGCTGTGCTCTCTTTCCCTCGTGTTCCGTGCTGTCCTCTCTTTCCCCCATGTTCCGTGCTGTGCTCTTGTTCCCCCGTGTTCCGTGCTGTGCTCTTCCCCCCGTGTTCCGTGCTGTCCTCTCTCCCCCCGTGCTGTCCTCTCTCCCCCCTCAATTTGTCAGGATGGAGAGCGGAGGTAGGAGCCGCTAAACCCGGCTCCTACCTTTTCAGAATGAACAGATTCAGTGATCACTGACTCTGTCCATTCATATAACTGAGCATCGTAACCTGTGTTTACGATGCTTCAGTTTATGAATGGAGAGGAGCTTCCCTCCATTCATTTCAGCTGAGGCTGCAGAGAAAGGGACTGGGGAACCTGTGTCCTTAGTCCTTTTCTCTGTCTTAAAGGGGAGATGTGAGAGGTCTGTTAAGACCCCTGATATCTCTCCAAAGACCCCCAACAGGGCTGAATAAAAAATAAAATAATAATTGCAATAAATATTTTTTTTAAAAAATAAATAAAAATAAAATGTAAATAATAAAAAAAAAACACACACACACTTACAATCCACCCTCCCCCCTAAAAAAAAAAAAAAAAAAAAAATCACTGTTAAAAAAAAATACTGTCACATGACATTAAAAAAAATATCGGTAATCGGTATTGGCGAGTACTTGAAAAAAAGTATCGGTATATATATATATTTATATTTGTACAACTTTTACTAAAGTGTTAAATAATAATAATCGTCATGATTTTTGCAGCTCATTGTCACTGCACAGTTGCAGTTAAACACAATTGAATCCTTTCGGATCTTTTGCCTAAATACTTATGTTTAGAACTATTCAGCATTGAAATACAACAGCAAAGTAGACAGTATTTACCATAAATCCCTGACTATCATACCATCAAACATAGCCATCCTCATGAGGCTCTGCTCTCAACAGCTTCTGACACACAGCATGACATCTGTAAATGCAGAAAACATAGGTTCATTGGCTGATGAGACAAACTAACAAGACAGATCTTCTCACAAATCCCTGTGGAGAGCGTACAGTAAGGAAAAGTCAAACTGTATCAAAGGCAAGAGTAGAGATGACAGAAGCAGCCGGATGAAGAACTAGGTCACGGGAGAAAGTCTTGCAGCTCAGTGTCAGTGTGCAGTTCTTTCCGTGGAATTTTAGAGTACATTTTTTCCAGTTTCTGACCCATATTTTACTGATGGCGATTTGTGTAAGCTATATTGATGTGCTTAGAGAAATCCATATCGTATAACCGGAACCGTAAAACGATTGTACGTGCCATCGATCAGAAGTGGTATTAGGTGCAATACTTAATCATTGTTGTGCTAGTAAGATTGACGTATAAGATGCCTTGCATAGAGATGCTACTACTTTAAACTTTTTTTTTTTTAACAGAAGGTACTTTAACCACTTCAATACCAGCCACTTACGCACATTCCTGCCCATGCCAATTTTCAGCTTTCAGCGCTGTCGCACTTTGAATGACAATTGCGCGGTCATGCTATATTGTACCCAAACAAATTTTTTATAATTTTGTTCCTACAAATAGAGCTTTCTTTTGGTGGTATTTGATCACCTCTGCGATTTTTATTTTTTGCGTAGTGAATAAAAAAAGACCAAAAATGTTGAAAAAAAAAAGTTATTTGTTTCTGTAAAAAAATGTTTGTAAACAAGTATGTTTTCTTCTTCAATGATGGCCACTAATATGGCTGCACTGACGGACACTGATAAGGTGGCACCGATGGGCACCGATGGGCACCGATGAGGTGGCACTGATGAGGTGGCACTGATAAGCACTGATGGCGGCACTGATGGGCACTGATAGATGGCACTGATGGGCACTCATAGGTGGCACTGATGGGTACTTATGGATGGCACTGATGGGCACTGGTAGGTGGCACTGAGGGACACTGATGAGTGGCACTGATTACTCTGGTGGGTGGCATTGCTGGGCATCACTGTTTTTATTAGTACTATTATGGTGCCAGTCAGTGACCATTTGTGGGCACTGATTGGCATATGTTGGGCATGTTTTTGGAACATGTGGATGGCCATGGGGGATGTACCTGGCCATCCACATGTTGAAGGCTTCCCTGGTGGTCCTGGCGGTTTCCCTGGTGTGGGCATCCAAGGGAGGGGCTATGCTGATAAACAATCAGCACGAACCCCCCCTGTCAGGAGAGCCGCTGATTACGCAAGTGAGAAAAAGCCGATCAACGGCTCTTCCTGTTTACATCATGATCAGCCGTGATTGGACACTGCTGGACACTGCTGATCTGTCGGAGGCTCTTTACTGAGATCGGTGTAGTGGTGTGTCAGACTGACACACCGCACCACCGATCGCCGCGATGCTTGCCCTCATGGGCGCACGCGCCTGCTGTTATCCTGCTGGACGTCCAGTCAGAATAACAGAACCACTTCCCGGACGTCAATCTGCTATTGACCGGGCGGGAAGTGGTTAAACATTTTTAATACTGTATTGTCACTGCTGAAGATAGATTATTTATTTACTTATTTTTCCTTCTCCACAAGGCAACCTAGGTAGAATCCTAGGGCCAGATTCATGTAGCCCGGGCGCAACTTAACTTTTCCGATTTAAGTTACACCGCCACAATTTTTCCAAGTTAGTGCCCGATCCACAAAGCACTTACCTGGAAATTTGCGGCGGTGTATCCTAAATCCGGCCGGCGCAAGGCGGGCCAATTCAAATGGGGCAAGTCCCATTTAAATTAGGCGAGCTCCCGCGCCGGACGTACTGCGCATGCTCCCGACGCGAATTTCCCAACGTGCTTTGCGCGAAGTTACGATGCGCCGAGGTTTTGTGAATCGCGACGGGTAAAAAAATTTGCGTCGGGAAAAAAAGAGTTGCGCCGGGAATTTTTTTTTTTTTTTTTACATTTGACAGCGACACGGGAAAGACGGGTACACTTTTACATGGTGTACTAACTTTACACTTTGTAAAAGGTACCCTATCTTTGCGACGGCAAACTAACACTTACGGAGACTTAACGAAGGGAAAAAGCTTTGTGGATCTCCGTAAGTGCTAATTTGCATACCCGACGCTGGTTTACGACGAGAACTCCCCCCATCGGTGGCCGCGGTACTGCATCCTAAGATCCGACAGTGTAAAACTATTACACATGTCGGATCTTGGGGATATCTATGCGTAACTGATTCTACGAATCAGCCGCATAGATAGAAACAGGGATACAACGGCGTATCGGCAGATACGCCTGCGTATCCCTTTTGTGAATCTGGCCCCTAGAGTCTTAAAATATTCCACATTTTGACATGTTACAACCAAAAACGTAAATGTATTTTATTAGGATTTTATGTGATAGACCAACACAAAGTAAAAGGAAAATTATAAATGGTTTTAATTTTTTTTTACAAATATATGAAAAGTGTGGTGTACATTTGTATTCAACACCTTTTACTCTGATCTCTCTAACTAAAATCTAGTGTAACCAACTGCCTTCATAAGTCACCTAATTAGTAAATAGAGTCTACCTGGGTGTAATTAAATCTCACTAATTCTGACTTAAAATACAAAAAATAAATAATGGATTTGAATTCAATGGAGGTATTTTCAGTTAAAACACTTTGGGGGTTATTTGCGAAAGGCAAATCCACTCTGCACTACAAGTGCAAACTGCACTTGAAATTGCACTGAAAGTGCACTTGGAAGTGCAAGGAAAATAAAAAATTGAATTTTAGCTTGCACATGATTGGACGATCTTCCCCTCATTTCAGATCTACCCCTCATTTTTAATGCGACTTCACTGTCAGAGCAATTTCAAGTGCACTTTGCACTTGTAGTGCAAAGTGGATTTGCATAACCCCCTTTGTAGATACATTACTACAGCCGATTAGATCAGGATCCAATTTAAAAAATGTGTGAACAAGCAACTAGTGTAAAACACTGTGGCCCGGATTCAGATAGCAGTTACGACGGCGTATCTCCGGATACGCCGTCGTAACTCTGAGTTGCGGGGTCGTATCTATGCGACTGAGTCATAGAATCAGTTACGCATAGATTTCCCTAAGATCCGACCGGCGTAAGTGTCTTACACCGTCGTATCTTAGGCTGCATATTTACGCTGGCCGCTAGGTGGCGCTTCCGTAGAATTATGCAATGAATATTAGGTAGGTATCAAATTAGGTAGATACGCCGATTTAGAAATGTACGTCCGCCCGGCGCATTTTTTTACTTTGTTTACGTTAGGCTTTTTCTGGCGTAAAGTTACCCCTGCTATATGAGGCGTATCCTATGTTAAGTATGGACGTAGTTCCCGCGTCGAATTTTGAAAATTTTACGTAGTTTGCGTAAGTCGTTCGCGAATAGGGCTGTACGTAAGGGGCAGGCGAACCTTAGTAATCCTTTATGTTACTGGCAGCTTCCTGTATATGGATTCATCGGGTAGTGTGCGGGTATTCCGTCACTTCCTCGATGCCGCAATGTCTCCTGGGAGCTTTTGTCATTGTTCCCAGGAGACATTGCGGAGGTCTGCGGTTTAGTAATTATGCATATGAGCATATCATTTATAATTTTTTTGGTGGGGGAGTGGATCTTGGGTGGGAGTTCCCACACTTTTTTCCCCAGGACTTGACCCCTGGTTAGAACACCTGTCAGGTTGTTATTACTTTCTGTGCCCCTGTTAGGGAGATTCACCCTCTCTAATTGACCTGTTTGCCAAAATAAAAGAAAATCCCAAATTTTGAGTTGTCCCCAAAAAAGTAATAGAGGGGGAATCTTCCAATAGGGACACTAAATCTGGTGACCTGGAGGTCCCCAAGAAATCCCCTTAATTTGCAGGGATTTCCTCTTGCTTCCTGTTTTGGCTATGGGACCAGAAGAGAAGGTAAATCTCCTCAATGGGACAAATATGTCAAAATAAATCTTACTGGAGTTATAACCCTTTCTTTTCAAAATGAAAAAAAAAAAAAGTTTTGCCTATAGTTTAACTTTAATTCTTACTCACACATAAACAGTGTTTTGCCTTACTATTGCTCAAAGTCCTACCTCAACTTGTAGAATGTTGCTTCTTCTGCTCTCTAGACATGTGCACTGCTGCAAAAACGTTTCGTTTTACTTGTTTTTCTGCTTTTTCCGAAATTCGGGAATTCGGAAATTCGAAAAAACGGAAACTCTAAAAATGAGAAATTCTGAAATTCGAAAATTCTGAAATTCAAAAACCCAATTTTGGAAATTTCACATTTTCGAATTTTAGATTTTCGAATTTTGCAATTTCCAATTTTCTAAATTTCGAATTTTCCATTTTCAAATTTTCAAATTTCCGAATTCGCGAATTTTGGAAATTCGAAAATTTGGAAATTCAACATTTTGGAAATCCAACTATAAACTAACCAATTGGCAATTTACAGTATCTACTGTCAGACAGGTGAGTTGAGTTTCATTAGTTATTGAAAGTCAGAGTATAGAGTGAAATTGGATGTAATAGGAACACATCCAAGTTTTCTGGATGTCCTATACAGCATGTCTTTCAAAAATCCTATATATTTATTATCATTCCAATATGTTTTTATAAATTTTGTTCATTTTTCACAAACAGCATGAAACCATACACAAACAAATACAATCATGCTGAATACATGATAGCTGAGATGTTCAATAAAATTATAATTACTAACGTACAAAATAATACATCTCTACAAAAACTCTCTATATTCAGGGTGAGAAAAAAAAGGGGGGGGGACAGGGAAAGAAACATATATAGTGGTGTGTCACATTAATATAATTATAGATTCTTTCTTCAACTTTTAAAAATTTGAAACAAAAATAGAATATGTATGCCAACAAAAATGAACTTAGAAATTAAAAAATTTCCAAGAACTTTGATGACTCTTTAAATGTTATCCAGGTCTGCCACATCCTATTAAACTTCTGTATAGTATTATTATTTTCAGCAACCAGTATCTCCATATGCATAATACCATTAAGAGTCTCAATCCACTCCGGAATTGAAGGAACAGTAGGAGATTTCCAGTATCTTGGTATCAATTGTCTAACTGCCAAGAGAAAAAAAAAACAAAGAAGAGATTTTTTGGTTTTAGATAGTAATCGAGGTAAGAAGGAAAAAATAGCTAATTCAACAGAATTATTGATTAATATCACCCACAGCAGTATTATACAAGCTGATTACTTGATCCCAAAGTTTATAAATAGAGGGACAAGCCCACCAGAGATGAGATAAGTTACCTATAGTGACATTACAACGCCAGCATAGATCTGATTGTGACGGGAAGTTTCGATTTAATTTAACTGGATTGCGATACCATCTAGAAAGCAATTTAAAATTGTGCTCTTGAGTGTCACAAGCTATTGAAAATTTATGGGTATTAATAAAAATTTGATCCCAATCTTCCTCTTGTATTAGCCGGTTTAGTTCCATCCCCCATTTGACCGTATATGATGGTAAACCAGGTGAATTAAAAATAGATAATAGCATATATATTTTAGATATAGTGGGCCAGATTCACGTACTTGCGCTGCGGCGTAACGTATGTCATTTACGTTACACCGCCGCAAGTTTTAAGCGTAAGTGCTTGATTCACAAAGCACTTGCCTGTAAACTT
Organism: Rana temporaria; assembly: GCF_905171775.1. Taxonomy (NCBI): domain Eukaryota; kingdom Metazoa; phylum Chordata; class Amphibia; order Anura; family Ranidae; genus Rana; species Rana temporaria. Next base: position 103,160,412 of record NC_053491.1, on the reverse strand, counting down.
TGACGCGGGAACGACGGCCATACTTTAACATGGGCTGTCTAATATTACACCACCTAAATAGCAATCGCAACTTTACGATGGGAAAAGCCGAATCGCGACGACGTAAGAGAATGCGACGAACGCGCGTACCTTCGTGGATCGCCGTAAACAGCTAATTTGCATACCCAACGCGGAAAACGATGCAAACTCCACCCAGCGGTCGCCGAAGTATTGCATCCTAAGATCCGAAGGCGTACGAAGCCGTACGCCTGTCGGATCTTAGCCAAATGCCGTTGTATCTTTGTTTGTGAATTACAAATAAAGATACAACGCGGCAAATTTGAAAGTACGCCGGAGTATCAGCAGATACTCCGGCGTACTTTTTCTGTGAATCTGGACCTATATCCTTAAAACAAAGCCAAAAAGAAGCTTTAGGATTTAATGGAGAAGAACCAATTTCCAATTGAAGCCATTGTTTATCGTTTTGATTTTGGAACCAATCCAGAATAAGAGAAAATATAGCTGCTTTAGAATAACACTCAAAATCTGGCAAAGCTCCTCCTCCACGATCTTTTGATCGGCAAAGTCGCGCCTCAGATGACGTCTGTATGACGAAACACATAAGGCAGGACCAACTTGTTACGCAAATACGTCACTTCCGGGACTTTTTGATACACCATATGTGGAACTTACATTGCGAGCGCGGCTTCCTTGTCTGTACCACCTAGCTGAGCATTGGAGCTCTTTGATTTTAAAATAGTTTTTTAAATAAATACCTAGCTTGTTGCAATATCACGCTATGGAAATTTTCTTATAATAATTTCTATGTGGATACCAGGCCGGAGCTTGCACCGCAGAGAAGGATTCAGTAGGAAATTTTTTTCACTTCCTTACCTGTGGATGGATCTTCTTACCTGGATGTGAGGAGGATACCGTGCACGTGGGATTTTCCAGTTTGACGTGGATTCCTGCTTAACTCCTTTTACCCCTGCAGGGGTGAAGCGCTCTGGTGAGTGGGAGCACATAAGAGAAGCACGGAACAGTCACCACAAGCAAATTTTTTGTCACAAATTAATTTTGCACAGGCTGTCACAAAATTTCGATGAAGCACATGTCACTTTGGATTCTCTTGTGGACTTTTTTATAGTTGATTTATAATTTTTAATTTTTTGGTTTACTGAGAGTATTTATGAATAAGTTAAAGCATTAATACATGAATTAAGTTTGCACATATTGTCAACAATTTGGAGGAAACATGTCACTTTTTTCTGTGACCATTTTCACAGTTAATTCACTTTATTTATTTATTGAAGAGCATACAATAATGAGTATTTATATTGTTTTTTTCTTTAGAATATTTTTATAGCACTGTCACTCATATCTGGTAGTGACATCAACCCACCTGATATTTTTATTATAGTCGTGTTGGAATAACACTTCATTTGCACATACAGGGCCACTCCACCTGAGGTATTTGTCCACTGAACAGCGCTATCTTTCCCTTTGTTCTTCTAATTCATTCATTGGATTTCACTTAGGTGAAATCTTTATATAGGAAGGCAGTAGTTCAATTATCCTAAGCGTGGATTTGTTTATATATATTTGATCAGCAAAGTGTTTTCCAGTTAATTTGAGGTTTAGTATTTTTCCAAACAAGTTGCAATATCAAACTGTTCAGTTTTAAAAAAAATGTTTTAGATAGTTTAATAGGTACATTTTGGAATATGTATAGATACTTTGGAAGAGTATCCATCTTGATAGAATTAATACGGCAAAACCATGATAAAGAAAGCTCCAACCATAATAAAAATTCAGCTTGCGTTCGTAGTAGAAGTGGAAGAAAATCTAACTCGTAAACCAGAGTAAGGTCTGTTGGGATTTTAACTCCTAGATATTCCACTGCTACTTCTTGCCAGTGAAAAGGAAATAACACTACCAACGAAAAAAAACTCATCTCTAGGTAGTGAGATATTTAATAAATCAGATTTAGTTAGATTTATCTTAAAGTTACTTAAATATCCAAATTAATTGATTTCTTTTAAGACAGAAGGAATACGTATCCTTGTGATGTTATATAAAGTAAAACATCATCTGCATAAAGTGACGTTTTATAGTCTATCTCATTAATAGTAATACCATGTATAGAACAATCATTACGTATAGCTATTGCTAGATGTTCCATTGTAATCACATAAAGTAATGGAGATAACGGACAACCCTGACGGGTACCGTTATTAATCTTAAATATATTTGAAAAAGTACCGTTTGTTCGAACCTGAGCAGAAGGAGTTCCTATATTTTTATTAATTAAATATTTTTATTACTTTAAAAGTGATTAGATACTGTGTTAAAAGGTTCAAACAAATATTGACAGTGTTTAATTCTAGCATTTCATGCTATTCTGCATGAATTAAAGGTTTATTCTCCCTGTTCCTGACAATGTTTCATGTTACACTCCTATCTAGGGTGTAAGATGAATTGTGTTGTCCTTTTGCCAGCAGCAGATGGAATTTTTTAATTCCGTATGATTGTGTGGCTTCGCCCTTATAGCCATGTCATCCATTCATTGATCCAAGCTCATGAATCAATGAAGGAAGGACTACAAGTCCCTTCTGCTAAGGTAATAATTGCATCCATCTCTCAGTCTGTTTCATTTAATAGTGACAAAGGCACAAATGCGCTTTTATTAAAGGAGTTGTAAAGGAAAATGTTTTTTCACCTTAATGCAATCATCTGATGTTGGCGCCCCCCCCCCCCCCCCCGAGCCCCGTTATACTTACCTGACCCCTCGAAAGTCCCGCACGGTCCCGATATTCTCTTCACCGCTCAGCCTGGCCGCTGATTGGCTAGCACGGATGGATTGAGAGCAGCGCAGCCATTGGCTGGCGCTGCTGTCAATCACATCCAGTGACGCGGCACGCCGAGGGGCGGGGGCCGAGTGATACAGCTATGGCCACTCGTGGTATCACGGGAGCGAGCCCGCAATTAGTGACCACCATGGGAGCTCTCGCATGACTGTGGTGACTAATTGCGGAGAGGACCGAGACAGCCACCGAGGGACCCCAGAAGACGTGGATCGGGGGCACTCTGTGCAAAACGAACTGCACAGTGGAGGTAAGTATGACATGTTTGTTATTTAAAAAAAAAAAAAAAAATTCCTTTACAAACCCTTTAACATTCCTAGATTGTAAGCTCTAACGAGCAGGGCTCTCTGACTCCTCTTGTATTAAATTGCATTGAAACTGTACTGTGTGCTCACATGTTATAAAAGTTCTGCTCAATCTGTTGGCGCTTTATAAATCCTATATAATAAATATTATAATCTAATCCTAGCTACGAACTAGCAGTGAGGGCTGGAATTAAAGTAATTTAGCACCCTTTACTTTAGGTAGGTGCTAGTAGTAGGATTTTTGTCAGTACAGATAAATTTAATCAGGCCTAGCTGTGAGCTAGGGCTGTTTTTCTTTTATCTGTGTGGGCTGGGAGTGGCTCAGAGTAGGCTGGTGACTCACAGATAGCATCATCTTTCGGTTAACTCCCTTCTGCTTCTAGAGGCTTCTAAAAGGAAGGAGGGGGAGATAGGTGGAGCTGTCTGGGGTATTCTGAGGAGCCCTGACTTAATCCCCAACCTGGATTGTCAGGGGGCAGGCCTCCTTAAATACCTAGAGTCGCCCAGCTAAGGAGGAGTTGTCGGGTGGAAAAACTGGGAGATGGAGTGACGTTGGGCCTGGAGCTCGAGCGTGGAAGGGACCCTCGTACAAACCCTAGGAATGTTCTGATCAGGAGCAGGAGAGGACAGTGGAAGGTACTTCCAGGCAAAGTCTCCAGGAGGGATCCACCAGGTGTGGGAGGCATGCCAGAGCAGACTGGGAGTGTGCAGTCTGAGATGGATGTAGAGCCAGTGGGAGAGACTGTGATGCCATGAGCAGTGAAGTCGGGCAGCTGCAGCCAGGAGGGCTGGCAGGGCCTGAAGAGGATTGGCTGGGATCAGTAGTCCACCAAGGACAGCTAGCATTTAACCAATTTAACCTTTTCTGGCTATATCACAGGCAGGTCCCTGCCTGCAAATGGTATTTCTATAAGGCCTGGCTGGAATCAGAGTCAGGCTTAACCATGTGCTACCTGTGCCTGAGGAAAAGTGATGTGCTGGAGAGAGAGAGATGTAATAGTCTGCAAGAAGGTTTGTGCAGGAGGAGTGTGAAGTGTAAATATGTACAGGTAGTATACATAGTTCTGTCCCGATGCAAATGTTTCTACTCAAATTCTGGGCATCTTGTAAATCCCCTAACCCCATCCAAGTTTAACCCCTCAATAAAAACACAAAAGCAAAGTTAAAGGACTATTCGTTGACTCTGTGTGCTTGAGAAAGTGAATGCCGGGCTGGGCAGGGTGACAGATGGACTACAACTTTCAGCAGCTCCTACGGGGGGTACAGCTACAGTAATGATGGCCAATACTGGTGTGGGGACTTGGGGCATTGCTATCAATTGAATGCATGCAATGTTGTGTTAATTTTAAATAATAAAACCAATAGGACTACAGAAAAAAAATACAGTATGAAGTCAGCATGTCTAACAAAAAAGCAAAAAAAACACTGAGAAAGGCTGCATGAATGTGTAAAGCAGAGAACTGATCAATCTGCCCATGTTAACAACAAAGCCGACTATAATAACATAAGCCGCAGAGTTGTTCTGTTTTCACAGAGGAGATTCTGACAGTACTCAGGAGAAATAAAGCAGTCCGCGTGCTGCAATGCACTGGTACTCCTAATGCAAAACTATTTATTAGTAATTAAAGTGTTTATGCTATCCGTTTTTCAGTGCTTGTACTGGTTTTACCATATCAACAAAACTCAAGAAGTTATCAGATATGCAAAGTTGTGGGAATCATAGAGGTGCGCATAGCTTTTATTTTAATAGAGAATTCATGTAATTCATGAAACATATTTAATTAGAATTTTTTTTTTGCTTGGCCCTTGTAACCTTACACAAAATAGTTCTGAACAGATATTTGGAAGATCCTCCTGTTGCTTAGATCAGCCCAGATGTTCGCATATTGTAAAGTGTAGCATTGTGGTCATTAACAAATAAGAGTATTGGTGCTATTCTGCTGCTCAATGTGATATTTGCATCTCTGTGTATTTGAAAAGAAGTACAGGAAGGTCTCTCCCACCTGGACTGAGTGCAGAAAACAGGTTCAAATTGGCCCCTGTAGGCTATAGGTTGTCATATAGCAGGTTATTTCCAAGACATGCTCTATTCACTGCAGACCCTCTTCATGGGAATGTTTTGACATGAGGGGCTAAATGGCAAGACCTTTCACACTCAGATGAATGAGTCAAAGGAGTGACAAATTCACCCTCCATCTTCAGTTTATTTCAGTTCTGTATGGCTCTAAAGACAGTTTTAAGTCAGAACTCCAGCCAAAAATAACAAGACAAAAATAAATGGCCTATTAAAAGAAACCAGTTTTTGCTGCAATATTTAGGTTCAATCCAGAGATTTCCCTTGAAGTACCTTTCTGCCTCTAGATGTCCTCAGCCTGATGCGCAGCATTCAACCTACTTCATATGAACCCAGGTCTTCCTGGACCCGCCCCAGCTTGTCACTGGATCCGCTCCAACGCGTTACTGTCATTGTACTTTCTACTCATATTAGCATGTTGCTTGTCAGCACATGTACTGATTGGGTACTTTAACTGCTTCTTCCTCTCACATTCCAGCTTTGCTACACATTGACTGTGATTATGAACAGCTGATACCAGGTCACATGCAGGTACTTACACTGCTTGCATTTAAAATAATACATTTCATTATTTAATAATTATTACAGAGTTGCATACATTTGTGTCTTTTATTGCTGACTAGAGCAGTGGTTCTCAACCAATGGTCTTCAGCCTGCCACTGGGCCACAGGTTTTCTCCTCCTGAGCCTGCTCCAGCCAAGATTGCCCGAGCACCATACAGTATGTAAGTGACAGTCCAGCAGGTGCTTCCTGAACCCAAGGGCATGTTTGTGGGCATAGACATTACATGTGCAATATGGTGCAGAAACACGTTAAAGCCTACTGTACATGCCCTTCTGCAGGCACACCCTCTGATGCCAAGCAAGCTCTTTAAACCCAAGCTCTTCACCGTATACGTCTTTTAGTCTTTGCTCCTGTGTTTCTGATCCTGATACTTATATTGACATCACTGACTTATCTTCTACCTGACCTGCTTTTGGATTACCATTGTCTGCCTATGTTTGCAGCCCATCTCGGCTAACAACCTTAGTCTGGACTTTTGGCTAAGGTTCTGCCCATCGCCTTTGTATCTGATTGCCCACATGTTGCTGACCTTGTTAGTTTCTGACTCGGATTCTGCCTTTTTCTCAGTGTCTACCCACTCAGATGGTACTGGACCAGGCTTCAGACCTGACTAGAGTATCCACGGTATTCCACCAGCTATACCCCTGCCCATCCTATACCAGTGCTCTCAAGTTCCAGCCTAGAGTGTCTGCACCCTGTCACTTGTGCTTGTCCTACAGACCCTGTGTCAACTTCCAGGGGTGCTTTGATGAGAACTTTGCAAGAGGCCACCTTCATCACCTCAGGCTTTGTATTCAGGTACATGACACTGCCTGACAGTGTGACACGTGGGACACTATAGCAAACAGAAAAGGAGCCATGGTTTGAATCCAACTGACCCAGCTGGCTGCTAGATTGAGACACAGGCTTTGAAACTGCCAGGGGGCTGTAAAAATAATATTTAGCTCCAGTACTTGGTATACACAATGTAAGTGTAGCATATTGACTGTGTGCTACCTACACTGAATGACCCACACCTAGCGCTGGTAAGTGATCTACAGATGGATAGATGTGTCACCTGCCTAGTACTTGATATGTGTGTCTATTCATCTAACTTGCAGTTATTTAATGATTACATGACTGCAAAGTAGATCAACAAACAAACACAGCAGGCCCTAGGCAGGTGACAAAAGTTTATAATCATATAATAAAGTAAGGGAGTACATATTTTGCATTTCCCCAATTAGAGAGATTTTCCTCATTTGCATTGGTGACCACACAGGGGGTGACAGAAACTCCATCCAATGGCTGCATCAACAACAATTAGAATCTGACATGGGTTCAAACCCTTTTCCACTCTGTCCAAATTAGATTCATTCAACCACTCAAACAACCAAACATCTTCTCTGACTATGTGCTGTCTGGTTAGAAATATGAGGGCAATATCTAAAAAAGTAAGGTGAAACAATGATCCATAATGTGACATCCAATATAGCCTGTCCATGATGTTGCTAATGCTCAAGCTCAGTTATTGCTAAAGATCATGCTCACATGAGGGAATGAAAAGAACATTGGACACCAGTCACTTTTGTCTTTTGAAAGATTTATTGTCAGAAAGTGAGGGTTGTGGTTCCCAGATACCAAAACCATAACAGGTCTCTTCAGCAAGCTCCCCCCAGTCTTCCTCTTGGCAGTTTCCTCCATCCCAGGCAGGGCAGCTCTGGTACCACTGCCAGCCCAGGTCTATAGCTTTCCCCATCACCAGGGTGGACAACTCCAGGTTAACATTCAGCACCTGTTAGTCCCTGTAACAGGAGGGCCGTGGAACCCAGAATCCCTTAGAAAATATGGGATACCCTTGCTTCAGCTCCCCATGCACCTCTTATGTCTAAATCACCCTATTCCCATTAGGGGCATAGGGTGACTGAGAAAATATATCTTGGACTACTTAAAATGGGACAGTAATATTTATCCACAATATCTCCCAGGATATATGTAAAGACTATTCTTGATATGTTTGATTCTGAACTCAACATGTTAATTGAAAGAGGCTGATGTGTTCAACTCCAGCCACCTGTCTGTCTGTTATAATGTAAATGAGTCTAGGATAACTTCTAAGGGTCTTTCATTGTGGCTTGTGCTAATTGACCCTGTAATTGTGTGAAGGAGTTCTGTGTTGATTGGTGATAATGTTGATTGTGTCTTCTGAGCTACAAGACGGCAAGTCTAGCCTAAAGGTCATGTCTCTGAGTCATCTTGGCTGCTTAAAGGGATTAGTTAATTAGCTCATATTAATTAGGTCTGGTCACAGGTGTATTTTCAGAGTAATATAAGCAGGATATGTTTGTACCTCCTCTTTTACTGTATATAAGCCTGTAGTCTTTCAATAAAGATTGTTATTCCTGTTTGATCCTCAGCACAGAGCCTTGACTCATATCTGGGGGAGAATTATTCATATGGGTTTCTTGTTCAGCTGGTTGGAGTGTCCGGTAGCTGCCTTTGTGTTCAGGAATGGAATGTCCTAAACTATTTGAAACCCTCTCATACTCGGGGTGTCGTTACAGTCCCCATACCGGCTATTGGGCCTAACAGCAGAGCTCTATCCAGTAGCACCTCCCCAGGCCTCAGCCTGGAGGCAGAGAACGAGCCGTGCACATGGCCAGTCCCAAATATTTATATCTTCTCCCAGAATGCACCAATGGGCTGAACCTCCTACCAGGCTGGCTGAAGGAAATGCAAGTGACACCTACTGGCTTCAGTAAGAATTCACAGCTCAACTGAAGCTTAGGGAAAGACCTGGTGTAAAACTACACAATCAGTCTGGGCTACCTACCACCCAGCCAAAAAACAAAATGTAATCACTTAATGCCCACAGAGTGGTTCTATTCTGACTGGGCGTCATATGACATCCAGCAGGATAAGTCGCCTGCGCGTGCCAATCGCTCTAACACACCACATTTCTGATCCCGGTAAAGAGTGTATGATTTAAGCTCTTTACCATGTGATCACCTGCGTCCAATCACAGCTGATCACAATGTAACTAGGAAGTGCTGTTTATCAGCTTTTCCTCTATTAACGCTGACAAGGCGCGAGTAGAGGAGAGCTGATCAGCTCTCCTGACAGGGGTGTCTGCGCTGATGATCAGTGCATTGATTATCAGTGCAGACCCATCAAGGATGCTCATCAGGGATGCCAACCCGTGCCCACCAGGGATGCTAATCAGTACCCATCAATAATGTCCTGCTCATTGGTGCCGCTATCCATGCCCATCATTGTCGAGTGATCACACTCGACCCTAGCTGTTCTTGTAATGTCCTGCTCAGACAGATAAGAGGGATGAGAGATCATACAGGAATAGGTATCTCCTACCATTATTCTACCATGTGAAAACTGAGTACTAGATATGTGGTTGTTTTAGTTTTAACTATAGTTATATATGTTTAGTTTTGAGATACACAGTGAGTTGTACACTGTTATGCACATGGATATGTGGACCTATTGGCCGGAGTATGCCCCAATGGCCCTGTTTTGTACCTCCACAGTGAAACTTTTTAAACAAATACATATATACATTTGGGACTTTATATGAGGTATAGAACAGGATAGTTCATAACCTCCAACCCTAAATTGACAAGACTAACTAGGAGGGGAAAATTGGGACTTTATGTGAACATGCGGTACACATGGATAACAAGTATGTCTGACAGGTAGTTTATAGTAGTACAACCGCTATATATCAATGTATCCAAGGAATGATTTGTATATAAAACAAATAGGTTTATTCAATGACATGTAAAACATACCAGCATTATAGCATAGTATATGGTAATATATAAAATAACAGACTCATTTGATCCATGTAAATAAATTGTAAAGCCATACATCATTATATCAGCATAATACAATATATGTTATGAGATGTTCATGGGAAGTAAACCAGTAGGTAGCTTTTAATTTCTCGAGGCGCTTGGTGGAATAGCTCCACTCATCAGAAGCAGATGCATTGTAAAAATCAAAAAATGGTAATAGATAATGGTACTTGTCAATGGGTCTCAGTATGGGGGAGGGGGTACAAAAAAAGAGAGAGTAGGAGAAAGAAACCCACCCTGCTATGGTCAAGTCAGAGCACTGGGTATGTGACGAGGGCCGAAGGCCAGCTGGGATGATCATAAGTCCCGGGAGCTGAGGTGGTATAACCCAAGGCATATGATGACAAACCATCAACCACCACCTCTGGCTCAGACCCTTTGGTGCCTGCTCACCACAAGCCGTCGTAAGTCCTAATCTGGGCCGTCGTATCTATGCGACTGATTCTTAGAATCAGTTACGCATACATATCCATTAGATCTGACAGGCGTAAGGCTCTTACGCTGTCAGATCTTAAATGCAATTTTTTTTCCCGCCGCTAGGTGTCGCCTCGTCGTTTTCCCCGTCGTCTATGCAAATTAGCTATTTACGCGAGATTCCCAAACGTACGCGCGGTCGACGCAGTGAATTTACAACGTTTCCGTAAGCGTAAACTTACCCCTGCTATATGAGGGGTAAGTTTACGAAGGTCCGTCGTATGCCATGTTAAGTATGGCGTCGGGTCAGCGTCGTCTTTTTCCGTCGTTTACGTTGTTTTCCTAAGTCGTTCACGAATAGGACTTTACGTCAATGACGCTCACGTCAGCGTCATTGACGTTTTCCATCATGAGCTGGAGCATGCGCACTGGGCTATTTTTAATTTTGAGTTCCTGCACCTATTTTCTGAGAAAAAAAGCTCTACATCTAGGTAAGTGAAGTGAAGCACATTGTGGAGTCCTGTGAGGTGAGTCTCTGCGCTGGCTGGGTAGCAGTGATGGTTCTGTAGCCTTACCTCCTGTGGGCGCCGATTGTCAGCTGAAAGTATTAGGCTGGAACAAGAAGAGGGGATGGAATGCGTGTGAACCGCAGCGGCGTCTGACGTCACCAGATAGCAGGTGGGATACACAATCATTTTAAACCTTGTTGTATTTGCAGTTTTTTTTTATTATGTTTATTCAAACATGTTTTCAGATGTGACAAAAAACTTAACAGTACAGTAACATCAACAAAGTAGTTGACAGTACACTGACAGAAAACATTTACACCTGCGACTAGTACCGCATTCTCCTTATGCTACAATGATACAGCAATTAGCAACTTCATGAGACAGAAGCAACATGAACCCAAATCCACACATGCCTCATTGCAATTTTCTGAATAGAATCTTTCATACACTGATAATTTTTTTTCACAGACGAAGGAAATGTTTTAAATCTAAGCACCTTGGGTTATAGTTTTTTTTTATTATTTTTCAGGAACCAGGAAGCAACTGAAGAAATGCATAATAAAAGTGTTAAACAAGTGAATATACTATATTTTTCTATTTATTTATTTTTTTACCAATGCTAGTAGCATAACAATTTAAAAATTGTTATTGTTGTTTGAGTTTAATTCCATTTTAATGACTTTTTTATAGCCTGGAGAGTTACCACAGAAATAAAAAGCCCAGTTGTTTTAAAGCATAATTACAGTACCATCCTCCTGCCCCCATGGCTTATTATTTTTTTTATTTTTATACATACTTTACCTTTTGCAGATGTCTTCTGGCCAGTTATGTGACTCACAGGATCCTCTTCCTCCTCACCTCTTCCTCAGCACTAAGCAGTCTTCAGTGATGCAGAGCAGTGCTGCTATGAGAAGCCATTGTTTGTTGTGTAAGCCATTGGTTATATTGTCTCCAAGCCTTTTTTTAGGGGGAACTTGGTTAAACTCAGATCCACCACCTTTGGCTCAGATCCTTTGGTGCCTGCTCACCACAATCACTTGTAAACACAGAAGTCTAGTTTCTGTGTTTACAAGTGACAGCTCTGCACTCTGTGTGTAACCCCCCTGAACTCTACACTCTGTATGTAATGCAATCCTGGTTTTAATGCCCCTTTAAGACCCTCCTACTGTTCCTGAAATTTGACTAACCACACCCACTATTTGATGCGATTTGGACGATGTGTGTAGGTGGAGGGGTTTTAGGGGTTCGTGGTTGAGTTCCAGCTCCTATTGTTTGAGGGAAAAAAAGTCCTGATTGTCTCTGATAAAGTGTATTTTTCAGTGGTTAATGTTAGGATATTTTTTAGACAGGGACACAATTTGCCCCCCCCCCCCCCCCAAATCCTCCAGCAATGATCAGTGACCAATGTTTTAACACCTGGTTTTACTTTACTGAAAAACAACCTTGTTACACCTTAAGGTAAGTTTGTAGCCCATTTCATCAACTTTCTTCACAGAAGGTTCACTTTAAATGTCTTCCCATGGTAAAATGAATTCAAAGCTTTGGATTGCTTTGCACTTAGTCATTGCACTTGCATTTTGCTATTAACTACTTGCCTACTGGGCACTTTGAGCCCCTTTCTGCCCAGGCCAATTTTCATCTTTTAGCATTGTCGCACTTTGAATCAGTGGCGTAGCGTGGGTTGTCAGCGCGCGGGGCAAGGCAAGAAATTTGCGCCCCCCTAACCTGGGACTCCCCAAGTCCCTTTCCTTCCTACAATAGTACTGACCAGCCTGATTCCTATACTGACCACTACACTAACCTCTACACAGACTTACATGATTCCTAGACCGACCATTACACTTACCTACCTGTCCACTGCACTGACCTACCCGATTCCTACACTGGCCACTACACTGTACATCACACTACACTACACACCACACTGACCACCAGGGCTGGTGCAAGGATCTTCAACACCCTAGGCGATAACCAATTTTGCTGCGACCCGACTCCACTTTACCCTGCCCCTGCAACACATGTGACCTATCTGACCCCCTGACACACCTACCTGACACATGCACTGATCCACCTGAATCCTACTTCCTGCACTACTTACATTACACTGACCCACCTGAACCCTACACTGACCTACCTGGACACCTACACTGGCCTACCTGACACCTACACCTGGCCTACCTGACACCCTACACTGACACAAACTGACATCTACACTGGCCTACCTGACACCTATTCACCTCTCCGCCGGCCCTCCGGGTCTTCAGGGAGTCAGTCGGAGATCCGGTGACGTCATGGACACACGACGGGCCTTGCCAAGTCCATCTGAAGGGCTCCTTTGCTGTGCCTTCATAATCTGCATGCCGGCAGGGACCTTACTGTCTGCCACACGCAAGGCTGTTACACTTTCCTCTATCACGTCCCTCTATCAACCTGGGATTCTACAGCCATCCACTGGGAGTTGTGATAGTTCACTTCACGGGACGTTTACATGCCGACGGACTGATGTTAACCCCTCCCTCATCTGGATTCAGCAAGTGCGTATCGTTGTACAGATGTTTTATAACCAGTATCATACTTAGCTACATGTTTTTATGAATGCTTTTGCTACAGTTTGGTATTACTCGCACCATTTTTACAGTTTATGTAGCTACATCGATTTTATCTCCAGTGCAATATTATTTTGTTACCCTACTTGAGACTATGAAAATTTTATTGCTATTCCCCATCGAGTGCCTGCCTTTGTGTGGTTTTTTGTATCCGCAATCCATTTTTCCAGTGGTGGTAGCTGCACTGGGAATCAGCCTGCTAAGGGAGATCAGCTAAAAGTAGTTGGATCTGTATGTGCGTTATTAATTAATCGAAACTTAGTCGATTAATTGTTTAAAAAAAAATTGATTAATCGAACACAAACATTTTGATCAGTAACAGCCCTACTAAAAAGAAATTATGACTTTCTTCCCCCATCATGAATAATGTTTTCTATGGCCACAGTAGATGGATTCCTTTCCATCTATTAAAGTAAGTACAGTTATTCTAAGGTTTTGAGAGCTAGCTGCCGAGCTGATTTATTTCCCTTTGCAGTCGATCAGATTAGTGACAAATAACATGCTCATTCTGTATGACAGTAAAATGCCTAGGTTTAGAGCTGTATACCTTTGTACAAGTCAAATGGCATAATGCACAGCTAAAAATATACATTCTATATACATAGAAAGATAAAAACATTCACAATAAGTGCTTTTTTTATGGTCTACTTAAAAACATACAAACAAAAAAGATAAAAGTGATTGGGACTTTAAAGGTGTAGAAACCTCCTTTCAGAATGATTATTATAACACAGACATACAATATCTCACAAAAGTGAGTACACCCTCACATTTTTGTAAATATTTGTTATATCTTTTCATGTGACAACACTGAAGAAATTACACTTTTCTAAAATGTAAAGTAGTGAGTGTACAGCTTGTATAACAGTGTAAATTTGCCTAAAACGCTGGCAACAAAAGTGAGTACATCCCTAAGTGAAAATGTCCTAATTTGGCCCAATTAGCCATTTTCCCTCCCTGTGTCATGTGGCTCGTTCGTGTTACAAGGTCTCAGTTGTGAATGGGGAGCAGGTGTGTTAAATTTGGTGTTATCCCTCTCACTCTCTCATACTGGTCACTGGAAGTTCAACATGGCACCTCATGGCAAATAACTCTCTGAGGATCTGAAAAGAAGAATTTTTGCTCTACATAAAGATGGCCTAGGATATAAGAAGATTGGCAGGACCCTAAAACTGTGCTGCAGCAGGGTGCACGGTCCAGCAGACCAGCAGTTTAACAGGACAGGTGCCAATCACAACAGGCCCCGCCATGGTCAACCAAAGAAGTTGAGTGCACATGCTCAGCGTCATATCCAGAGGTTGTCTTTGGGAAATATACGTATGAGTGCTGCCAGCATTGCTGCAGAGGTTGAAGGGGTGGGAGGGTCAGCCTGTCATTGCTCAGACCATATGCCACAAACTTATTTGCTTCAGATGGTATCAAGCATGTGTGTCGGCAACCAGGTGAGGAGTACAAAGACAAGTGTGTTTTGCCTTCAGTCAAGCATGGTGGTGGGAGTGTCATGGTCTGGGGCTGCATGAGTGATGCTGGCACTGGGGAGCTACAGCTCATTGAGGGAACCATGAATGCCAACATGTACTGTGACATACTGAACCAGAGCATGATCCCCTCCTTCAGAGACTGGGCTGCAGGGCAGTATTGTAACATTATAATGACCCCAAACACACCCTCCAAGATGACCTTTGCCTTGCTAAAGAAGTGAGGGTAAAGGTGATGGACTGGCCAAGCATGTCGCCAGACCTAAACCCTATTGAGCATCTGTGGGGCATCCTCAAACAGAAGGTGGAGGAGCGCAAGGTCTCTAACATCCACCAGCTCTGTGATGTCATCATCACAGTGGCAACCTTTGAAGCTCTGGTGAACTCCATGTCAAAGATGGTTAAGGCAGTGCTGGAAAATAATGGTGACCACACAAAATATTGACACTTTGGGCCCAATTTGGACATCTTCACTTTGGGGTGTGCTCACTTTTGTTGCCAGCAGCTTAGACATTAATGGCTATATGTTGAGTTATTTTGAGGAGACAGCAAATTTACACTGTTATACAAGCTGTACATTTACTACTTTACATTGTAGCAACGTTTAATTTCTTTAGTGTTGTCACATGAAAAGATATAATAGAATATTTAAAAAAATGTGAAGGGGTGTACTCACTTTTGTGAGATACTGTAGGTTAAAGGGGTTATTTTATTGATACAAAAATTATTAAAATTGTATTAGGGATAATATATCCCTTAAAACCACTGGAAACACTCTCAAATCCTTAACTAGCTCATTATTCAAACTCCAACACTCCTGAAGGTCGTCATTCCTCCCTCTTTGTGTGTATAGTGTAAATATTAATGCTTCTAAACCAAATTACAAAAATCAATAAATTGTATCAATGTTAAGATATCACACTGGGGAGGATGATCACAATCCTGATGCATTTTGCAATGTCGGCTTCTTCAAGGGCTCAGAGAAGTGCGGTAAGAAAGAGTTGCTAGCGAGAAAAGAGACATATACATAGGGGCAGATCCACAAAGGCATTACGCCGGCGTATCTCTTGATACGCTGCGTAATTTTAAATTTTGCGCGTCGTATCTTTGTTTTGTATCCACAAAACAAGATACGACGGCATCTCGGCTAGATCCGACAGGTGTACGTCTTAGTACGCTGTCGGATCTAAGTTGCAATTTTTTGGCGGCCGCTAGGTGGCGTTTCCGTCGAATTCCACGTCGAGTATGCAAATTAGCTAGTTACGGCCATCCACGAACGTCCGTCCTGTCGGCGCATTTTTTTTAAGTCGTTTGCGCTCGGCTTTTTCCGCCGTATAGTTAAAGCTGCTGTTATGAGGCGTACTCAATGTTAAGTATGGCCGTCGTTCCCGCGTAGAAATTTGAAATGTTTACGTTGTTTGCGCAAGTCGTTCGCGAATAGGGATTTGTGTAGAATGACGTCACCGTCAGAAGCATTGGCTTGTTCCAGGGTCAATTTCAGGGATGCGCACTGGGATACCCCCACAGACGGCGCATGCGCAGTTAAAAAAAACGTTGTTTACGTGGGGTCACGAAGTATTTACATAAAACACGCCCCATTACATCCATTTGAATTCCGCGCCCTTACGCTGCCAAAGATACACTACGCCGCCGTAACTAACGGTGTAAATTCTTTGTGGATTAAAAAAAAAATAAGTTACGGCGGCGTAGTGTATCTTAGATACGCTGCGCCCGGCGCGGAGGTACGTGGATCTGCCCCATAATATACAATATATACATCCAGAGCAAATTGTTCATCATATATATTTCAAAATCAACTGTTTAGTTGTAAGAACTTACAGTGGGTATGAAATAGCCAGAGAGATCTCTCCCACGGCGGTTATACTCTATTTCATACCCCACTGTACGTTTTTTACAACTAAACAGTTGATTTTGAAATATATATGATGAACAATTTGCTCTGGATGTATATATTGTATATTATGTACAGTATATGTCTCTCTAGCAACTCTTTCTTACCGCACTCCTCTGAGCCCTTGAAGAAGCCGACAAGGCAAAACGCATCTGGTTGTGATCATCCTCCCCAGAGTGATAGTTTAACCACTTAAGCCCTGGACCATTTGTCTGGTTAACCTCCCTGGCGGTATGATTATGTCTGGAATTTTGTACCAAAAGCGGTACAATTTTTTGCATAGAAATTTGGTGATATATATTGTAGGCCTTCAATTTTTAGTAATTACTTACTTAAACCCGACCAAACAAGACTCTAGTAGACATCCTAGATGTGATAAAGTTTGAAACACAAAATCATGAATTATAATCTAATAATATAATTTTATTCAATAATGTAATACAAAATAATGAAATTTGTCAAACAAAGAAAATTCAATAAACATCCAGAGTGTGATAAATTTTGAAACAAGGTACAGCACAAAGTCCAACGTCACGATCAGGACAATGGAACCTGCTTCTTTTTGGACTTTCTTTCCATTGCCATCTCTCTTTGAATAGCAAACCACGCACATCCTGGTAGGTGCTGTCTTTTTTTGCGGTTGGCGGTATGTAGTCTATAAAATGATGACCAGTCAGGCGTTCTGGGTTGACAATGCCTGAAAATCTTCTGATAATATTTTTTTTTACTAGTAATGACGGCGATCAGCGATTTTTTGACTGCGACATTGTGGCGGACACATCAGACACCTTTGACAAATTTTTGGGACCAGTGCTATAAAAATGCACTGATTACTGTGAAAATGACACTGCAGTGAAGGGGTTAACCACCAGGTGGCGCTGTAGGGGTTAAGTGTGCCCTATGGAGTGATTCTTACTGTAGGGGGGATGGGCTATGTGTGACAAGACAGTGATCACCGCTTCCGATTAAAGGAAGCGGTGATCACTGTCAGAGCAGGGAGATGCTTGTTTACATGAGCATCTCCCAATTCTTCCTTACTGTGAGACGATCACGGGTATACCCGCGGCGATCGAGTCCATGGGACCTGCGGTTGGGCTCACGGAGTTCGCGACAGGCGCGAGCGGTACACAATATCCTTAAAGGGGACATACAGGTACGTCCTTTTGCCCAAGAGTGCCATGCTATCGACATATAAGGGCCCTTTCACACGGGGCAGATCAGTAATGATCCGCCTCCGTGTGCCCGTCAGCTCAGCGGGGATCCTCTGTAAAATCCCTGCTGAGCCGTCGGCTGACAGGGCGATCCCCGCACACTTTGCAGGGACCGCCCTGTCTTTTCTCCGCTCTCCCCTATGGGGGGATCGGATGAACACGGACCGTGTGTCCGTGTTCATCCGATTCGCAGACAGAAGAAAAAATAGGATTTTCTTCCGTCCGCAAATTTGGAACTTTGCGGAGGCGGGTGATTACGGGTGTCAGCGGATGTTCATCCGCTGACACCCGCAATCACATAGGGACCAATGTATGTCCCGTTTTCATCCGCAAACGGATGGATGAAAATGCGGACATACGGTCCGCACATGTGAAAGGGGCCTTAGTGCATGTGGCGGTCGGCAAGCAGTTAACATTAATACAATTTCTTGAATGTTGTCATTTGGTTGCTAAGCAGTACTATTTACACTACACAAACATAGAGGGCGGAATCACAACCTTCAGGGGTGTTGGGGTTTGAATAATGAGCTAGTTAAGGATTTGAGAGTTTCCAATGGTTTTAAGGAATAGGACATCCCTAATACAATTTTAATGATCTTTGTATCAATAAAATAACCTTTTTAACCTACAGTATCTCACAAAAGTGATTCCCCCCCCCTTTACATTTTTGTAAATATTCTATTATATCTTTTCATGTGACAAAACTTACAGTGGGTATGAAATAGCCATAGAGATTTCTCCCACCGCGGTTATACTCTATTTCATACCCACTGTAAGTTTTTACAACTAAATAGTTGATTTTGAAATATATATGATGAACAATTTGCTCTGGATGTATATATTGTATATCATGTACAGTATATGTCTCTCTAGCAACTCTTTCTTCCCGCACTCCTCTGAGCCCTTGAAGAAGCCGACAAGGCAAAACGCATCTGGTTGTGATCATCATGCATTTTGCAATGTTGGCTTCTTCAAGGGCTCAGAGAAGTGCGGTAAGAAAGAGTTGCTAGCGAGAAAAGAGACATATACATAATATACAATATATACATCCAGAGCAAATTGTTCATCATATATATTTCAAAACCAACTGTTTAGTTGTAAGAACTTACAGTGGGTATGAAATAGCCAGAGAGATTTCTCCCACCGTGGTTATACTCTATTTCATACCCACTGTAAGTTTTTACAACTAAACAGTTGGTTTTGAAATATATATGATGAACAATTTGCTCTGGATGTATATATTGTATATTATGTATATGTCTCTCTAGCAACTCCTCTGAGCCCTTGAAGTCGACAAGGCAAGCGCATCAGGCTTGTGATCATCCTCCCCAGTGTGATAGCTTAACATTGATACAATTTATTGCATTTTGTCATTTGGTTGATAAGCAGTACTATTTACACTATACACACAAAAGAGGGAGAAATCACGACCTTCAGGGGTGTTGGGGTTTGAATAATGAGCTAGTTAAGGATTTGAAAGTTTCCAATGGTTTTAAGGTATATATTATCCCTAATACAATTTTAATGATTTTTATATCCCTAAAATAACCCCTTTTAACCCATTTCTGTGTTGGAATAATCATGCTGAAAGAGGTTTCTACACCTTTAACGTCCCAACCTCTTTTTTCTTTTTTGTCTGTATTTGCTTTGGGATGTGGTGTTGAACTGTCAACTGAGCTAATGTACTTTGTACTTAAAAACATAGAAGAGCAAAACAGCAGTAACTAGGCACTATAACAATGTAGCAGTAATTACATTTTGGAATTAAAAATTCAAAAAAATCACAAAAAGTTTAAATCGAATCATTGTGATTTGCACCCTGTGGTGTGATCATGGACATTAGAACCCCATTAGTTCACAGGTCATTCACAGCTACTAATTTGTGATCGCTAATTTCCACAAATGTACAACATTAAAGCTCCAATAATTGCTTGACATTGTTAGTACATATTAACATCATAGAACATCTTACACACTTTCATGTAAACCTGAGTGGTAAGACTCAAGAGTACCAGGATTCACCAATGACGTTCCAATGTATTCTAAATCATTTTTGGAATATAAAAGTGCAAGTAGGTACATTCACCAAGTGCTGGCAGCTTGAAGGCAATGTACACTCTGAGATGTTTTTGTTTTTTTACTAGGTATTAATGTGATTGGGCCAGATTCTCAGAAGAGTTACAACGGTGTATCTCAGGAAACACCGTCTTATCTCTGTTTTTTGACCCGGGTATCTATGCAAGTGATTCCTAGAATCCGACAGGTGTAAGTGACTTACACTGTCGGATCTTAAATGTAATTTGCCGCTGGCCGCTAGGTGGCGTTTAGGTTCAGTTCTCATTTGACTATGCAAATGAGCCTGATACGCCGATTCCCGAATGAATTTGCGTTGCGTAGTCGTCGCTTACGTCGTTTCCGTAGGCGTAAGGTTACCCCTGCTTTATGAGGGGTAACCTTAGGCCAGTCCGCCGTATGCCATGTTAAGTATGGCGTCGGGTCCGCGTCGTCTTTTCCCGTCGGGTACGTCGTTTTCCTAAGTCGTTCTTGAATACGACTTTACGTCAATGACGCACACGTCGGCGTCATTGACGTTTTCCGTCGTGAGCTGGAGCATGCGCACTGGGCTATTTTTCAGCCCGGCGCATGCGCAGTTCAATCGACGCAGGGGCGAGCTTAATTTAAATACAAGCCGCCCCCTTTGAATTACGCGGGGATACGCCGGGCCATTTACACTACGCCGCCTCAAACTACGGAGCAAGTGCTTGAAGAATACGGCACTTGCTCCAGTAAGTTGCGGCGGCGTAGTGTAAATGGCTTACGCTATGCCGCCGCAGAATCTACAAGAATCTGGCCCATTATTCCCTGTGCTATTTACTTGCCTTACCTTGTAATGATGAACTCATAAGTTGCAGCTGCAGTTTGTAGTGTCATGGATGATTGCTTCCTCCATGTTCATGTTTTGCTACATCTAGCTTGTCCTGTTGGTAAAAGGGACAAGACAACTTGCTGTTCCGGGTCACGCAGCATCCAATGCATGTCTTGCCATCCACGCTGTGTCACATCACAAATATAAGAGTGATAATGTATTAAAAAAAATCTTCCTGCTGCATCAGGGATCTCTTTTTGTGTCTGTGAATGTTCTGGTGGTCAGATCTAATTACTGCATCTGCAGAACACTAGACTTAGAGACCCAGGGATTGTGAGTTATGTAGTTTCTTCACAGGAAGTATCCGTACAGACAGAGATCATACATTAACATGTGCAGTGCCATGATGTATGCCCAATGTTTGAACGGAAATTGAAACTTTGATGTGAAGATTTACTCTAATGTAGGCTGTGTAGAAGGCAACAAATGACACCATAAAACTACACGATCAAAGCACATCTTATGTAGTTGGGAAACATAAGGTGCAGGTAGGAAGGTTTATAATGCTTTCAAATGCTTTCAAATGGAATTATAGTGTTTTTTTATATGTATATATATATATATATATATATATATATATATATATATATATATATATATATATATATGCATATCTATATATATATATATGAAAAAAAACTACAGCGCTAAATTAAATACTCAAAAATTATAACATTAATAAATCACCAAATAATAAAAAGCTGCAAAAATATTTGATAGTGGGTCAAACAAAGTAAAAATGTGTATAATAAAATATTGCGCTAATTATTAACTTAATTATGCCAACCGTGCTGAGACAGTGATTCAAAAAACAATATAGAAACAAATCCACAAATTGTGTCCAATTGTATGTAGACTGTGTACCAGTGTTTCAACTAAAACAACAACACCCAGTTCAGTGCAGTGATAGGATTAATCGATGTGATCACAGACACACTCTCCTGCTTCACAGATGGGGGGGATCTCCTCCACACAGACACCGCTCATGAAAAAGGGAAAGGAGACAGCTCATTGCACAGATGGTATGGCACCAAAAAGAAACAACAGATATTCCTCTAGAATGGCACACTCACGCTACCGCCGTTAAAACAAAGCATAGATCTCCAATGCACCAATCCTCCATAGGGCCGCTCAGCTGATGTTGCATCTACTCATTCAGATCCATTCCCGCTCGTAGCTACGAGCGGGACGGACAGTGGATCTGAATGAGTAGATGCAACATCAGCTGAGCGGCCCTATGGAGGATTGGTGCATTGGAGATCTATGCTTTGTTTTAACGGCGGTAGCGTGAGTGTGCCATTCTAGAGGAATATCTGTTGTTTCTTTTTGGTGCCATACCATCTGTGCAATGAGCTGTCTCCTTTCCCTTTTTTCATGAGCGGTGTCTGTGTGGAGGAGATCCCCCCCATCTGTGAAGCAGGAGAGTGTGTCTGTGATCACATCGATTAATCCTATCACTGCACTGAACTGGGTGTTGTTGTTTTAGTTGAAACACTGGTACACAGTCTACATACAATTGGACACAATTTGTGGATTTGTTTCTATATTGTTTTTTGAATCACTGTCTCAGCACGGTTGGCATAATTAAGTTAATAATTAGCGCAATATTTTATTATACACATATATATATATATATATATATATATATATATATCTATATCTATAGATATATATATATATACAGTGGGCCAGATTCAGAAAGGACTTACGGCGGCGCAGCGCCATTTACGCCGTCGTAAGTCCTAATCTGGCCCGTCGTATCTATGCGACTGATTCTTAGAATCAGTTACGCATAGATATCCTTTAGATCCGACAGGCGTAAGTCTCTTGCGCCGTCAGATCTAAACTGCAATTTGTTTCCCCGCTAGGTGGCGCTTCCGTCGATTTCCGCGTAGAGTATGCAAATTAGCTAGATACGCAAATTCCCGAACGTACGCGCGGCCGACGCAGTAAAGTTACGACGTTTACGTTAGGCTTTTCCCGGCGTATAGTTGCCCCTGCTATATGAGGCGCAGCCAATGTTAAGTATGGCCGTCGTTCCCGCGTCAACATTTTTAAAGGTTACGTCGTTTGCGTAAGTCGTCCGTGAATGGGGCTGGACGTCATTTACGTTAACGTCGAAACCAATGACGTCCTTGCGACGTCATTTGGAGCAATGCACACTGGGATATTTTAGGGACGGCGCATGCGCAGTTCGTTCGGCGCGGGAACACGCTTCATTTAAATGATACACGCCCCCTACCCGCCGAATTTGAATTCCGCCGGGTGATTTACGCTACGCCGCCGCAACTTTACAGGCAAGTCCTTTGTGAATAAACTTGCGGCGGCGTAACGTAAATCGGATACGTAACACCACCGCACAGATTTGCCCGCTGTACCTGAATCCGGCCCAGTATATATAGCTCTATGTTTTCTATTTTTATTTGCTCCAGACTAAAGAAAACCTTTACAAAATATTTCCTTCTCTAATTATGAAACAATGTCTGTAAGGTACTTGAGCTTGCCAAAACGAACTACTAACTAATCTTGGTTCCATCTATATTTTGATATTTCTATTGTTATTTTTGCTTTTTGCACTTTTACTTTTGTAACTATTCATTTTGTACCGTTTGTACTTTGGTGTTTACCTCCTTTAGTGCAGTCAATCCCAGACAACGTCCGCTAGTGATGAAACGGGTGGTCTGCGTTCCCAACGTCACTATGCCTCTCCATACGGAGATCCTGTGAAACGGCCGACGAACTTAGCGGAGGAGACTTGGAGGAGACGCCGAGAAACGTTGTATCTGTACCCATATACACCGCGCATTTCCTACTTGCGTTTGTAAGTGCAATACGATCTTTTTCATTAAACCCATTTTATCGCAGTATACACTATGGATCTTCTTTTTCTTATTTCTCTGAGATATCACTGATCCGATCTTCTGCATACTTCCGGTTTTAACCACCAGTCTTCAGGGAGACGTTAAACACCCCAGGCACATACTGACCGCTGTGATTGTGGTCACAACTTCTGGTAAGGAGACTGCACTAACAGCTTTTTGGTGTCCCCCCTGGTGGAAGGAGTGTATTTCTTGGTTTACCACACAGTTCATATATATGAAGAATTCCTTTGGTTTATACACATTCAGTTGTGGCTCATTGGGACTTTTTATATTATTAGCTACAGTATATCACGTTCACTCATATATGCACTTAAATAGTTTATAATTTAGTTTTACTTTCATTGTTATTTCATATATGTTTGTTTTTGGAATATTGTTCTTCATTCACGTATTTTACACATATATGTTATACATTTTCCCATTTTTTTCATAGAAGTTTTTGGGTATTACCAATAATAATTTTCTAGTGCTGTACCTTATATTTAAACACTTTTCTAATAAAAATAAATTTCCCACAAAAAATATGAAATATTGCAAATTATTATTTGTACTTTCATTTCCAATCAGTAGGTAAACTTTACATTTTTTCTACATTTGTTTGACAGAGCAGCCTTGTCTTGCTTGGTCCTTCAGGTGCCTTTTGGCAAACTCCAGGCAGGCTGTCATTTGCCTTTCACTGAGAAGTGACTTCTGTCTGGCCATTCTACCATAAAAGGTAGAGTATGCAGATATAGTTGTTCTTCTGAAAGGTTCTCCTCTCTCCACACAGAAAAACTGGAGCAGAGTGACCATTGGGTTCTTGACCACCTCCCTGACTAAGGCCCTTCTCCCCTGGCCCATCTAAGGAAGAGTCCTGGTGGTTCCAAACTGTTTCCATTTATGGATGATGGAGGCCACTGTGCTTATTGGAACCTTCAATGCTGCAGAAATATTTCTGTACCGTTCTCTAGATCTGTGTCGCGATATAATCCTGTTTTGGAGGTTTACAGACAATTCCTTAGACTTTATGGCTTGGTTTGTGCTCTGACATGCACTGTTAACTGTGGGACCTTATATAGACAGATGTGGAAAAAAAGAGGGTTTTGGGACTTTGAATGAGAAATATGTAAACATATCTCAATCCCTGTTATATGTAGAAAAAAAGAGGGGGGTTGGGACTTTAAATGAGGTATGCATGAGAGGACTCAAAGATAAGACAGTGTAATATGGATGTGTTTATTTATCTAAAACACATACCAGAGCTTGCGATTTCGAATGTATACATAGTAGTAAACATGCATGGCAATGAGCATATAAAAAGCATGATGCAAAAACCATAAACATTGTATAACAACTTGTTCCTCGCAAAAATTCTCAAAAAATAGAATCATTAAACCCGAGGTTGGTCCTGCAACTGAAAAATGTAGCATCTGTGTAAGCCCGAGACGCCTTTCATGACATCCTCACATGCTGGAAATTAGTAAGTTTTTTGGAGATTGACCTTTTCCATCTCTCCTACTGTTTCCCATTATTTGGGTGTTATGCTAAAACTTACATATTATACTTATGTCCTTCTGCAGATTTAACCCCATTGCGCATCCGCCCCTGAAGATTGGTAATAATGCCATGAAAGGCGTCTCGGGCTCATTTAAAGTCCCAATCTACCTCTTTTTTTCTTATATAGACAGGCGTGTGCCTTTTTCAAATCATGTCCAATCAACTGAATTTACCACAGGTGGACTCCAATCAAGTTGTAGAAACATCTCAAGGATTATCAGTGGAAACAGGATGAACCTGAGCATTTTGAGTGTCATGGCAAAGGCTGCGAATACTTATGTACATGTGATTTTTTTTATTTGAATAAATTTGCAAAAAATTTTAACAAACTTCTTTTGTGTTGTCAGAGTTTTGAGGAAAATAATTAATTTTGGAATAAGGATGTAACATAACAAAATGTGAAAAAAGTGAAGTGCTGTGAATACTTTCCAGATGCACTTTATGGTGGGGGCACCCTTATTACATTTTTATTATAGAGCAACAGCTAAGCTTTATTGTTATGAGGCTAATTTATAGCTTTCACATTGGTTGGTAACCTTGGCTGTGTAGCTGCTGTGGAACTATGGGCCAGATTCACATACAAATACGTTACGCTGCGGCGGCGTAACGTATCCCATTTACGTTACACCGCCGCAAGTTTACAGCGTAAGTGCCTGATTCACAAAGCACTTACCTGTAAACTTGCGGCGGCGTAGCGTAAATCCGCTCGGCGCAAGCCCACCTAATTCAAATGGGGCGGGCACCATTTAAATTAGGCGCGTTCCCGCGCCGAACGTACTGCGCATGCTCCGTCCGTAAAATTACCCGACGTGCATTGCGCTAAATGACGTCGCAAGGACGTCATTGGTTTCGACGTTAACGTAAATGGCGTCCAGCGCCATTCACGGACAACTTACGCAAACGACGTAAAAATTAAAAATTTCGACGCGGGAACGACGGCCATACTTAACATTGCTTAGACCACCTAGGAGGCAGCCCTAACTTTACGACGCGTATCGCTACGGAAACAACGTAAATTTAGATCGACGGGCATCGCGGACGTTCGTGAATCGCCGTAACTATTCATTTGCATATTCTACGCCGACCGCAATGGCCTCGCCACCTAGCGGCCGGCCTAGAATTGCATCCTAAGATCCGACGGTGTAAGTCAATTATACCTGTCGGATCTTAGGGCTATCTATACGTAACTGATTCTACGAATCAGCCGCATAGTTAGGACAGGCGTATCACAGAGATACGGCGGCGTATCAGGAGATACGCCATCGTATCTCTTTTGCGAATCTGGCCCTCAAGGTTTAAGGACAGCCTTTTATTCCTGTGAATGAGAGCCTTTTCCAGCAGTGTGCAGGAGGAACATTAAACGGAGTATTAGTGTACAAGTGATTGTGCGTACCCTATCCTAAAATGAATGTCTTTTTTTTTTCTACTTTCATTCTTTACAAATTTGAAAGTTTTACTTCAAGTGGTGTAATAGGCTGAAATTGTGCCTGAAATAACCCTTGATTGTGTAATCTCAGCACAGCTGCCTTTTGACACTTCACTAGTTTGTTAGCAGATTCTAGCTCTGGGGAGACATCAGCTGCAAAAAAAAAATGGGAAGAAAATTGTTCCCGTAAATCAAATCATGTCTTTAATCACAACTGTAACAACAACAACTATATCTAATCCTACAGAAGATAAGTTATTACTAATACATCCTAAAAGTGAATAAAAGCTAAATTTGTTCTCACTCTATTGGATTTCAGATAAGCATTTTCTTCATTTACTACAAAGCTGACTTGACATAGGAGACGGCGGCATATCAATAATTACACAAAGGCCTTGGGACCAGGGACAGTACAGGGCAGGGGCACAAGGGGCAGATGCCCTGGGCGGTACAATTTGCTGGAGGGAGGGGGCGCAAATGAAGTGCCGGCAGAGTGCTTCACAGTACACACTAGCCGGCACCGCTAATAGCTGTACTGTAGTCGTCTGCACCTTATACTGTAACGATGTGCTGAGTGCACTTCAGCACCCGACTCAAGCCTAAACAGAGCGCACCAGCCCTTCCCTGTCAGCACTTCACTATTGGATTTCAGATAAGCATTTTCTTCATTTACTACAAAGCTGACTTGACATAAGAGACGGCATATTAATAATTACACAAAGGCCTTGGGACCAGGGACAGTACAAGGCAGGGGCACAAGGGGAGGATGCCCTGGGCGGTTCAATTTGCTGATGGGAGGGGGCGCAAGTGAAGTGCCGGCAGTGTGCTTCACAGTACACACTAGCCAGCACCGCTAATAGCTGTACTGTAGTCGTCTGCACCTTATACTGTAACAATGTGCCGAGTGTGCTTCTGCACCTGACTAAAGCCTAAACAGATCGCACCAGCCCTTCCCTGTCAGCACTTCACTCCCCCTATTTATTTTTTATTTTTCACTATGTGTTTGACACCAGGGAGGTAGCACACACATAGCTCAATCGCTGGATACACACACACAACACCATACTTGCAATTATCCCAACACATGTGGAATGTGTTGTGGTGATTGGGCATGCTATGTGGATATTTTCTTGGCTGGGGTAGGTTTCCTTACCTCAGCTTCAGAACAGACAACCATTTGGCGTCCCATCTTCCTCGATGCTAGCCAAGCACAGTGCTCTAGCCGACCTTTTATTTCTGTACCCAACTCGTGATGAATGGCATATAGCCATGAAACGCGTCGAGTTTCCATGGGGTGCTCAGTCAAGCCTGGCTCATTATCTATTCACTGGCCCACATATATCTTTTATACATTCAAAATTCATTGAGTACTATGTAACTATTATTGTGTATGTGTATCTAACTTGCAGCAGCTCTTTTGCTTATGGTGTACCAATGCCTGCTAATAGGAAATACCTTGTATTTTTTTACCTGTTTCATACTATTGTTACAAATAAATAATGTTTACTAACCACTCTACCTCCACACGTCAATTGCCTCATTTAAAGTCTCACATTCCTTTCTTACGTACTTAAACTAGGAATGGAGGTATTTATTTATTGTGCCTCATTTAAAGTCCCAAACTCCCCCCTCTCGATCACTTCCTCTATGAAGGTGCTTCGGAGTCCCGTCCTGGTGGCGTGACGTCACTCACTACCAGAGGCGGGATGGGAGGAGCGTAGAGAGCTGAAGCTGAGCCTGCAAACTAGAGAACCCGCAGAGGAGGAAAAAACAAAGTGTGTATATCGCACAAAAGTAATCACTAAGCACTTGACACATGCCATGCCATGCCATCTACAGTTTAATAAATGAACTATCTGGATCCAATCGGAGGAGGCTGAGGAGACATTAATTACCAATGTTACCTATTTTAAATTTCTGTAATATGCAGCATGAGGGGGGTTAATGTACTGCCACTAGTCAGCCAATAATGCATCAGTGACCAGTGGCTGTACATTAACCCCCCCCCCCATGACCAGTGGCAGTACATTAACCCCCCCATTCTACATATTACAGAAATAAAAAATAGGTAGCATTATTAATTAATGTCCCCTCAGCCTCCTCCCCTCTCCCAGTCGGATACAGACAATTCATTTATGAATCTGCAGCAGATTCATAAATGAACTGTCTGGATCAGATTGGGGGAGGGGAGGAGGCTAACGGGACGTTAATTACCAATGCTATTTTTAATTTATGTAATATATAGCAGGGGGGGGGGTTAATGTACTGCAACTGGTCACTAATGCATTAGTGGCTGACCAGTGGCAGTTAATTAACCCTGGCACTGGTGCCACTAATGCAGCACACAGGGGTTAATTAACTGCCACTGGTCAGCCAGACACTGGTGCCACTAATGCAGCACAAAGGGGTTAATTAACTGCTGCTGGTGAGCCACTAATGCATCAGTGACAGTACATTAACCCCCCCATGCTGCATATTACAAATACCATTGGTAACTAACCACTTGAAAAGACAACCCGTCACAGTACATATATTGCTACGGGATGCCAGCTACAGTCGCATGACACTGCCTGTTTCAAGGTTTCGGGCACATGCTCCCATGGTCCCACCCACCTACTCACCTGTGATCTGACATAGCAAGAGACTGTCAGCAATGCATATCCCAGCCAATAATTCATGGCCGGGACCTGCTGATGTGTCAAATCACAGCCCAGAGCTCTGTGTTGATAATCAATACAGGGTTCTTTACAGAGGGAATGATCACTTTTTTTTCTGGTCACTTCACACCATCAGTGCAGGTGCGTCTGGATATGCACCTGGGATTCCCCTCTCCCAGGCTGGATGTCCCGACCGGCTGTGGATGCCTGAAATCATGCAGTGGTCTAATCTCACTCTCTGCCTCATGATCCTGAATTATCCTCTAGGAATCAAAATGGAGTCTCTCCTTTCCTGCCAGCAGAGCATGCTGGGATTTATAGAACTGCCTCTTTAAAAGTCAGTGAGGCCGCTCTGTGCTGAGACTTCATATTCCACAGCCCTTTGCAGCTGCTTCCTGCAGCTTAGTACAGTCCCTCTGATTGGCTGCTGTAACTGCGTCTTTAATTGGCTCATCTCCTGCCAATAGGAGCACATGGGAGGCTGCAGAGTGAAGAGCTTTGTGTGAGTCAGTGAGGAGAGGGAGGGGGGTGAAAAGCCCATGCAGGAACTGACAGGCAGCACTCTCCCTCTTTCAGGATGGAAAGCCTGTGTGCATCGCGGCGGTCAGCTTGGTGGGGTCGCGGGTGACAGAGTGAGGCACCCGCTACACTAGTATAAAAAAATATATCCCATTGTTTGTAGGCATTTTAGCTTTTACACAAACCAATTAATATAGGCTTATTTTTTACCAACGACAGCAGAATACATTTTGGCCTAAAATTGATGAAGATTTTTTTTTAACCACTTCCTCGTGCCCAGCCTATCGGAGGCTGGGCACGAGGAAGTGGTTAAAAAAAAATCTCATCGGGAGCATAGAGACTCCGGCGACCATCTGGTCCGCCAGAAATCTTTATGGTAGGCATCCGGGGCCGGCGGATCTGTTCTCCGACTCACTGATCACATCGGTGAGTCGGTAGAAGCACCGGAGGGCGGTGGGGGGGATGTCCCCTCTCACCGCCCGTAAGAACGATCAATCGGTGGAACTGATGCTATGATCATTCTTACGCTGCACAGAAGCGCACATTCAGGTGCTCTTTTTGCAAACTCTAGTGATGGTTGTCCTTCTTGAACTTTGTCCCATCTCAACACTGGAGCTCAGTCAGAGTGACCATTGGGTTCTTGGTCAACTCTCTTCTTATGGCCCTTCCCCCGGTTTCTCAGTTTGACTGGGTGACCAGCTCTTGGAAGAGTCCTGGTGTGTGCCTTTCCAAATCATGTCCAATTTATAGCTGCGGGCATCATTCAGATATCCTGGCCCAAAGTCAAGGACGTCCATGGACGTCCACCCAGTAGGTGTGTGCATCGTGGCGGTCAGCTTGGCGGGTGACAGAGTGATGCACCTGCTACACTAGTATAAAAAAAAAACAGAATATATCCCATTGTTTGTAGGCATTTTAGCTTTCACACAAACCAATATACGCGTATTTTTTACCAACGACAGCAGAGTACATTTTGGCCTAAAATTTATGAAGATTTTTTTTTTTGGACGTTTTATAGCAGAAAGTAAAAAATATATTTTTTCTTAAATATTTTTTTTATTCATATAATAAAAGCTAACAAAACACAGTGGTGTGCAAATACCAAAAGAAAGCTTTATTTGTGTGGAAAAAGAAGGTATACTGTATATTTTGCTTGGGTACAGTGTTGCATGTTTTCTGTTGGGGAGCATCTCATTACTGTACATGGAAAGTTAAGATTACTCTTTCACCCATTAAAAAACGAACTAACTGAGAAGGAAAGTAAGCTACAATTGTAAATGAGGAGCTGTTATGATTCCTAAATATAACCATTTAAAGAAACTGATCAGAAAATAAACATGAAGGCTTCTATTGACTTACATCTAGAAATGCTGGTTATTTGGTTGTAATGCTAACCCACTGCCCTCTGTATTTTTTTTTTACTTTTTAGGCCTCATGCACACTGGACGTTAAAATAGCGTTATAAAATTGCCAGTAGCTTTTTTCAAAGTTATTGCAATAGCGTTTTTTAGCGGTTTTCCGCGTTAGCGTTTTTTAGCATTTTTTGTTGAAGAAAAATATATATATTTTTTTCAATGGATCAAAAACGTTAAAAAACACTGGTGAGTGACGTTTTATCAACGTTTATCAGCGTTAGAGTGTTTTTACAGCTGAAAAACGTTTCTCTCAGAACAGACTAGTTTTGTTTTTGTTTTTTACTGCTCAAAACGCCACTGCCCAAAACTGCTGATAACAGTCTATGTATGGACACATAGGATAACATGATGGAGAGTTTAATGACTGTAGAAAAAAACGTCTACTGCCAAAACAGCTGCTGTAAAAACATCCAAAAATGTCCAGTGTGCATGAGGCCTTAGGCCCCGTACACACCATAGAATCCATCCGCTGAAAAATCCCAGCAGATGGGTTTCAGCGGATAGATCCTATGGTGTGTACACGCCAGCGGATCTGTTTCCGCGGATATTTCTCCCCTGGGATGGATTCCAGCAGATCGAATATTTGCTGACATGCCAAGCATATCCATCTGCTGGAATCCATCCCAACGGATGGATCCGCTGGTCTGTATAGACTCACCGGATCCATCCGTCCGAAGGGATCCCCCGCATGCGTCGTAATGATTCGACGCATACGTGGAATTCCTTATATGACAGCGTCGCGCACGTCGCTGCGTCATAATCGCGGCGACGGCGCGACACGTCATCGCCAGAGGATTTCAGCGCGGATTTCAATGCGATGGTGTGTGCACTCCATCGCATGAAAATCCGCCGAAATCCTCGAGAGGATTTATCCGCGGAAACGGTCCGCCTTAGAGTCAATGACCTGGAAAAGTAGGCAGATAAGGTAAGCTAGAAAAATGTCAGAACTTGTTACAAATCAGTGTATCGACGTGAAGTCCACAAATATTGTATCTGTGCCCACAGTTTGTACTACTTGTGCA
Source organism: Rana temporaria (assembly GCF_905171775.1). Lineage (NCBI taxonomy): Eukaryota > Metazoa > Chordata > Amphibia > Anura > Ranidae > Rana > Rana temporaria. The sequence goes on along the minus strand of NC_053491.1, from coordinate 103,128,265 downwards.
TCGTACACATAGCAAAAGAGACCATGTTTCATAATTGGAGGCCATCTTTTTTCCTGACATTTTCCAACATTTGCACACAATGTTTTAAAGGGAACCTGAAGTGTACGTTTAGTTAACCACTTCAATACCGGCCCATTGTCATATGACGTCCACAAAGGACCTCTACCGATCCTGGTGGACGTCATATGACGTCCTGGGCTTTGTGGGAGGATATCTGAATGATGCCTGCAGCTAGAGGCATCATTCAGATATCCTTCTCTTCTGCCGGCGATTCTGCACAACGTAAGAACGATCATAGCGGCGGTTCCGCCGCCATATCGTTCTTACAGGCGACGGGAGGGGACATCCCCCCCTCCCGCCGCCATCCGGTGCTTCTCCGTGCTCTCCCGTGCCATCGGGGGCCCGGAGAACGAATCGTCCGGCACTGGCAGGAAGCATAGAGATGACTGGTGACCAGATGGTCACCAGTCATCTCTATGACCGTCGGAGGACCCGGGCGCGATGTGATGACATCACGCCCGGGTCCCCGTAAGTAAACAAAGCCGCAATTGCCACTGCTAAGCAACAGTAATCATGAGATCAGTGAATTTTTTTTACCGATTTCATGCTTTTCAGCCTGGAGGAGAGATGTGGGGTCTTATTGACCCCGCATCTCTCCATAAAGAGTATAAATAATAAAATAAAATAAAAAAGTGTAAAAAAAAAAATAAATATGTAAAAAAAAGAAAGAAATACAATTTTTTTTTTTAACGCCCCTGTCCCCAGTAGCTCGCACACAGAAGCGAAAGCACATGCAAGTCCCGCCGACATATGTAAACGCTGATTAAACCACATATGTGAGGTATCGCCGCGTGTGTTAGAGTGCCAGCAACAATTCTAGCACTAGATCTCTTCTGTAAATCTAAACTGGTAACCTGTAAAAAATTTCAAAATGTTGCCTATGGAGTGTTTGGGGGTTCTGCGTAATTTTCTAGCTAAAAAAATATGATTTGTACATGTAGGAGAGAAGTGCCAGAATAGGCCTGGTATGGATGTGTGTATAAAAGCCTGGTATGGAAGTGGTTAACAGTTACCCAAAAGTTAGTATTGATGTATTGTAGTGTATGTTTTGTTGACAGTTAGCTGAAAGTATGTAATTGTGTGTGCTTTTTATGCCATTTTATATTTTTGGAAATTAGATGTCATACAGTTTTTTTTAAATACTCTGCTCTCTCTGTATATCTGGGGATGTGATTAGTCAAACACTGTACAGAGAACCTAAGCAAATGCATTTTTTTTATTTAATCCTGGATTTTGGGGGTTCTAAGACACCTGAGTAGATATTTAGTGATATAAACATGCATATATACAGTGCATTCCTAAAGTATTCAGACTCCCCATCACTTTTTCAATTTTGTTATGTTGCAGCCTGATACTACAGTTGTTTAAATATTTTTTCCCCTCAATAATCTACATTTAGTACTCCTATAATGACAAAGTAAAAGCCAAATTTTAGAAATGTGAATTTATTAAAAAGAAAAAACAAAACTGAATATCCCATGTACTTAAGTACTCAAACCCTTTATTCAGTACTTTGTTGAAGCACCTTTGGTAGTAACTCAGTAATTACAGCCTCAACTCTTTTTTGGGATGACGTGACAAGCTTTGCGTACCTGTATTGGGGTATTTTCTGCCAAATCCTTTTAAGCTCAGTCAGGTTGGATGGTGACTGCCGGTGGACAGCCATTTCTAAGTCTCTCCAGAGATGTTTAATAAGGTTCAAGTCAGGTCCCTGGCTGGGCCACTCTAGAGCATTCACAGAATTATTCCTTAGCCACTCCTGTGTTGTCTTGGCTGTGTGCTTAGAATCATTGTCATGTTGGAAGGTGAACCTTCAGTCCAGTCTGATGTCCTGAGCACTGTGGAATAGGTTTTTATTAAAGATACCTCTGTACTTTGCTCCATTCAGCTTTTCCTTGACCCAGACCAGTCTCTCAGTCCATGCTGCCACCACCATGCTTCACTGTTGGGATGGTATTTGGCAAGTGATGAGCAGTGCCTGGTCTCCCCCAGACAGGCCAAACAGTTCAGTCTTGGTTTCGTGAGACCAGAGAATCTTCCTCACAGTCCGAGAGTCCTTCAGGTGCTCTTTTTGCAAACTCTAGTGATGGTTGTCCTTCTTGAACTTTGTCCCATCTCAACACTGGAGCTCAGTCAGAGTGACCATTGGGTTCTTGGTCACCTCTCTTCTTATGGCCCTTCCCCCGGAAGGGCCATAACAAAATAGAAAAACATGAATAGGGTTCTAAATACGCTGAGTGCACGGTAAATAGGTCTTCTTTTTATACTTTGCATCTGATTAAAAGGTTTATTTTAAGGGCATACCCAGTAAAAAAAAAAAAATCATACAATCGTTTCTTCATTGTTAACACTATAATATCTCCCTACTGTGCAAGCCAAGGCTAAAAAAAGTGACAATCTGAGAGTAATCATCAAATTCCACTACCCCACTAAAGTCTTGTTAGATATGTGGAAAAATATACTTCAGTCAGGGGCGGACTGACAACTCATGGGGCCCCCGGGCAATAGAAGATTATGGGGCCCCCGGGCTTACAGATGGCCACCATGCCAGGAGGTAGTGCAGAGGCGGGGCAGCTAAAATCTCGGGATTTTCACATCAAAAGCATGTCGGTTTCGTACATATCAGTGACAGATGTAAAAAAAAAAAAAAAGATTTTTACATACTGTCCCTGGTTTTACTGAGCCTGGCAACCCTGATGGGACCCCCTAGTGGCATGGGGCCCTCGGGCAGTGCCCGAGTGCCTCAATGGTCAGTCCGCCCCTGACTTCAGTCACCTTCCAGACCACTACTATAGTCCATCTCGGCTCCATGTTCACAATGGATGACAACAGCGTTGCACCGATACCGATATCTGTGCCGATACTAGGCATTCACCTTTCAGACCACTACTATAGTGCATCTCGACTCCATGTTCACAATGGATGACAAACTAAGCATTTGCACGAGTACTCAAATGCTCGATTCAAGAGTCTGGTGCAATTTCAGTCTTTTTTTAAATTGCACTGCGTTTAATACGATTTTCACCCCAGTTCAGGTGTAATTTCCAATGTTATACACTTTAACAATTCACATCTGAGCCGCTGAACTAAGTCTAACTAGACAGGGCTTGAAAACGCACTGCAAATCGACTGAGAACATATGTGAACCCAGACTAGGTATCGGTAATTGGTATCAGCGAGTACTTAAGAAAAAGTATCGTAACCCGTACTCAGTCTTAAAAAACTGGTATCGTTGTATCTCTAGATGATAAATCTAAACCAACTAAATAAGTGTCTGAATTATGGGTATAGCTTCCTGTCACTGGGATTAATGCTGGAAAACACATAAAGGAATTTATGGCAGAAACACCTGCTTGCCTCCTATCTCTTTTCTGTATTTACTATTTGGTTTTAAGTAGGACACAAGTATGGCGTAACAGATAAATTTTGTCAGGGACTCAATGACCGTATTTATCGGCGTATACCGCGCACTTTATTGCCCTGAAAATCAGGGCAAAATCATGGGTGCGCGATATACGCTGATACCCGCTTCCCGCGCTTTGTTCGAACCACTTCGCCGACATATACCGAGCGCAGTACACTCGGGTATAGTCGGGCAGGCTCGGCTCCTCTCGCGGTCACATCCTGTGCATCCTGTACGTCCTTTACGTGAGAGGAGCCGAGCCTGCCCGACTATACCCGAGTGTACTCCGCTCGGTATATGTCGGCGCAGTGGTTCGAACACAGCGCGGGAAGCGGGGATCGAGCGGGGAAGGCTGCAGAAGGACGCCGGACCAGACGAGGCCGCCGATGGATGCGATGGATGACGGGCAGGACGCGATGGACGACGGGCAAGACACCAACGAGGGGCATCCAAACTGTAAGGCCCCATACACACGTCCGAGGAACTCGACGTGCCAAACACATCGAGTTCCTCGTCGAGTTCAGTGTTGAAGCCGCCGAGGATCTCGGCGGGCCGACTTTCCTCATTGAACAACGAGGAAATAGAGAACATGTTCTCTATTCGGCCCGACGAGTTCCTCGTCGGCTTCCTCGCTGAAAAGTGTACACACGACCGAGTTTCTCGGCAGAATCCAGCTCCGATCGAGTTTCTGGCTGAATTCTGCCGAGAAACTCGGTCGTGTGTATGGGGCCTATGTATTTATTTATTTTTGCAGGAATCTTCCTTCAAGTTCGGGGGTGCGCGCTATACGCCGGGGCGCGTTATAGCCCGATAAATACGGTATACAACAGTGGAATGTAACTGAAACATCGATAACAAATTCATAATAAAGGATAATGCAAAGAAAGGCCTAAGTTGGTGTCCCATGATGCTGTTGTCACGGATGTCTATTCTGGTCAGTAGCCAAGATGGTGTAGCCTTCTGTCTGTGTCAGTCATATAAGCTATCTTATGAATTAGCATTTTAGGGACCAATTAGTTTGGGTGTTCCCATCTGTTACCTCAAATTCAGGCGAATCAGCACCAGCTCTGAATGGTTAGTTCTAGGCTATAGGACGGGACTTGGCTTGTCCCTTAAACAGTAGCACAGGTTTTTTTTAAAGCTCAGTTGACTTCTATCCCCATCCTGTTCTCACCTTAGAGCAATAATTTTCCAATTAAAAAATGACATTGTATCACTGTGTTAGAAATGAGTAATGTTATCTTCCAGGAGTCCACGGCTATTGCCAAGACTGTTTGGGCCCATCTGTTTCAGAGTCATCCCATCTGTGTTCTATAAGACAGAACCTTCAGGTTTAGCACAGATTCAAGAAATGCTAGATAAAGTTTAGACATTTTGATTACATTCCAGTACATGTCAAATTTATGTTCACATATCCAAGTTTTGCTACATATCTACAGAAAGAAAAGATCAAGAATAAAAATAATACTAATACGTTTTTTTTGTTTTTTTTATCTTTCCAAATCTGGATCAGCTTGCTAAAAACAGTATTGCATTTCTGAGTCAGCTTTGCTAAGACAAATTCAAATAAATATTTTTTATTCTGTGACAATTTTGTGAATAGAATTACCAACTGGGTTATATGACTGCATTAACAAATGTAATGTTATTAACCACTTCCATACCAGAGATACGTTACACCGCCGCAAGTTTTCATCGCAAGTGCCTGATTCACAAAGCACTTGCGATGAAAACTACGCTGGCGGCCTCCGGCGTAAGCCCGCATAATTTAAATGGGCGTGTGCTATTTAAATTAGGCGCGCTGCCGCGCCGGACCTACTGCGCATGCTCCGTTTCCTAACTCCCGCCGTGCTTTGCGCGAAGTGACGTCATTTTTTCGAACGGCGACGCACGTAGCGTACTTCCGTATTCCCGGACGTGTTACGCCAACGACGTTAATTTTTAAATTTCGATGCGGGAACGACGGCCATACTTTAGACAGCAATACGTTTGCTGACTAAAGTTAAGGCACCCAAAACGACGACTAACTTTGCGACGGGAAACTAGACTTGTGCTGACGTAGCGAACGCAAAAAACCGTCGTGGATCGCCATAACTCCTAATTTGCATACCCGACGCTGGTTTACGACGCGAACTCCCCCCAGCGGCGGCCGCGGTACTGCATCCTAAGATCCGACAGTGTAAAACAATTACACCTGTCGGATCTAAGGGATATCTATGCGTAACTGATTCTATGAATCAGTCGCATAGATACTCTGAGAGATACGACAGAGTATCTGAAATACTCCATCGTATCTCGACTGTGAATCTGGCCCTTAAGCACCTTCCTGCCCAAGACAATTTTCAGCTTTCAGCGCTGTCACACTTTGAATGACAATTGCGCGGTCATGCTACACTGTACCCAAACTGATTTTTTATCATTTTGTTCCCACAAATAGAGCTTTCTTTTGGTGGTATTTGATCACCTCTGCAATTTTTTTATTTTTTGCGCAACAACTAAAAAAAGACTGAAAATTTAGAAAAAAATTAAGTTTTTATTTTTTTCTGTAATTTTTTTTGTAAATTAGTACGTTTTCTTTTTCAATTACGGGCACTGATATGGGCACCGATGAGGTAGCCCTGATGGGCACCGATGAGGCGGCACTGATAGGCGGCACTGATGGGCACTGATAGGCGGCGCTGGTATGCAGCACTGATGGGCACTCATAGACGGCACTAATGGGCACTCATAGACAGCACTGGGCACTCATAGGTGGCACTGATGGGCACTCATGGGCAGCACTTATGGGTGGCACTGATGGGTACTTATGGGTGGCACAGATGGGCACTGATAGGTGGGCACTGGGCATAGATGGGCAATGAGAGGTGGCACTGATGGACACTGAGGGGTGGCACTGATGGACACTGAGGGGTGGCATTGATGGCATTGCTGGGCATCACTCCAGTCAATGCCCATGTTGCCAGTCAGTGCCCATTTGTGGGCACTGATTGGCATTTATTGTGCTCTTTTTTTATCGTTTTTTTTTTTTATTGTTGTTATGATGCCATGGTGGCTTCCCTGGTGGTCCAGTGTGGGGCTCCGAGGGGGGGCTGCGCTGATAAACAATCAGCGCGAACCCCCTTTGTCAGGAGAGCCGCCGATCGGCTCTCCTCTACTCACGTCTGTCAGACGCGAGTGAGGAAGAGCCGATCAATGGCTCTTCCTGTTTACATCGTGTCCAATCATCGTGATTGGACACGGCTGATCCCCTGGAGGCTCTTTACCGAGATCGAAGATGCGGGGTGTCAGACTGACACCCCGCATCACCGATCGCTGCGTTGCGCGCCCCCACGGGCGTGCGGCGGCTGTTATCCTGCAGGACGTCAATAGACGTCCAGTCAGGATTTCAGAACCACTTCCCGAACGTCAATATACTATTGACCGGGCGGGAAGTGGTTAAACCTAATTATATGACTATATACATTTTAAAGCTCTTGTAGACCCTTAAAAGAGAGGTTTGTGCCGAAAAGTCCTAGCTCTCTCTCTCCCTCTTCTCCTAAACATGTATGCTGAGGACTTCCATATTTAGTATAAATCTGAATACAGTAGGTTATGGTTGGCTCACTGGAACAGAGCAAAAATAAAAAGGGCAACTCTACCCTCCAAATTCTTTTAAAACTTTAATAACTCAAACCCCTTGGCATTCTTCCAAGCCCAGAGAAAATAACGGGAAGGGATGCAGTAAACCCCTTAAGAAAATAAAGGCGCTGCATCGCTAAAACACAACAACAAAATGCTAAACAACAGAAAAAATAAATGTCCTGTACAACTGTCAAAAAGCATGGCAGCTACTCAATCAATGTAAAACTTACAAGGGCAGTGCACAGTGGTAATGCACAAAAAAATAAGCTGTTTTCAAGCATATGCAACTTATTTTGATTTGAAAGTAGAATAAGAATTCATCATATACTCTATATTGATTGGTAGAGTGTGTGCTATAGATTTTTGTTAACTGTTTTTGCTATCTTAACCTTTTTACCCCAAATCATTTTCAGTTCTAATGATGGCGCAGCAGTCTTTCCCCTGATTTAAAAGATGGAACACTGGGCCATATCCTCAAAAGGAATACGCCGGCGTATCTACTGATACGCTGTCGTATCCCTGTTTCTATCTTTGGAACTGATCCACAGAATCAGTTTCCAAGAGATAGACAGAAGATCCGGCATGTGTAAGGGACTTACACTGCCGGATCTTAGGATGCAGTACCGCATCCGCCGCTGGGGGCATTTTGTGTCGAAATGCCGCCTCGGGTATGCAAATTAGCACTTACGGAGATCCACAAAGCTTTTCAGCTTCGTTTTTTCTCCGTAAGTTTTAGTTTGCAATCGTAAAATTAGGGCTGCTTTTAAAAAGTGTAAACTGTTTACACCTTGTAAAAGCAGACCCTTCTATCCAGCGACGCGTTTTTTTTTTTGTTTTAAACTTTTTTTTTCCTGCCGTATCTTTTTTTTTTCCCGACGCAACTTTATTGACCCGTCGCGATCCACAAAGCTTGGCGTAACGTAATTTTGCGCTATGCACGTCGGGAAAATGACGTCACGAGCATGCGCAGTACGGCCGGCGCGGGAGCGCGCCTAATTTAAATGGGAATCGCCCCCATTTGAAGAGGAACGCCTTGCGCCGGCGGAATTTAAGTTACACAGCCGAAAATTTCTAGGTAAGTGCTTTGTGGATCGGGCACTTAGGTAGAAATTTTAAGGCAGTGTAACTTAAATGGGAATTTTTAGGTTACGCCGGTTCTTTGTGGATCTGGCCCACTATTCCTACAGCAATTGTGTTTTTGTATCCCAGTCTACCTCAGTATTAGTCCCTATATTAAAGGCTAAAACCCACAAAGAAAAAAGGGGAGAAAGGGGGGAAAGGGGCACTTTAATATACCCAAAGGATATAAAGAGTATATATGACGTTAGACTAAAATACAATGTTTATTGGAATAGCATTAAAATAATCCCTTGTGAACAGGGAGACAGTATACAAATTACCACACACATATATAAAAAGACTAGAACATATCCATTGAAAACTGAAAATGGATTGACACAAGAAAAGCGCAATGATCCCGAATGCATGGGTCCAGAGCATTGACACGTTTTGACTGGTTAAGTTTTCCTCAGGGGGATGGTACACACCCCTGTTAAAATGACAGGTTTCTGTGATGTAAAAAAAATGAGACAAAGATTTATAATTTCAGAACTTCCACCTTTAATGTGACCTATAAATTGTACAAATCAAGAAACAAACTTAAATCTTTTAGGGGGGTGGAAGTAAAAATAAAAAAATAAAATCATGTGGTTGCATAAGTGTGCACACCCTCTTATACAGTAACTGGGAATGTACAGTAGCTGTGTTCAGAATTAAGCAATCACATTCAAACTCATGTTAAATAGGAGTCAGTAGACACCGGCCATCATTTGAAGTGCCTCTGATTAACCCCAAATAAAGTTCAGCCATTCTAGTAGGTCTTTCCTGATATTTTCTTAGTTGCATCCTACAGCAAAAGCCGTGGTCCGCAGAGAGCTTCCAAAGCATGAGAGGGATCTCATTGTTAAAAGGTATCAGTCAGGAGGAGGATACAAAAGAATTTCCAAGGCATTAGATATACCATGGAACACAGTGAAGACCATCATCATCAAGTGGAGAAAATATGGCACAACAGTGACATTAACAAGAACTGGACCTCCCTCCAAAATTGACAAAAAGACGAGAAGAAAACTGGTCAGGGAGGCTGCCAAGAGACCTACAGCAACAATAAAGGAGCTGCAGGAATATCTGGCAAGTACTGGATGTGAGGTACATGTGCCAACAATCTCCTGTATTCTTCATATATCTGGGCTATGGGGTAGAGTGGCAAGACAGAAGCCCTTTCTTATGAAGAAAAACATCCAAGCTTGTCTAAATTTTGCAAAAACACATCTGAAATCTCCAAAAAGCATGTGGAAAAATGTGTTATGGTCTGATGAAATCAAGGTTGCATTTTTTGGCCATAATTCCAAAAAATATGTTTGGCGCAAAAACAATACTGAACATCACCAAAAGAACACCGTACCCACAGTGAAGCATGGTGGTGGCACCATCATGCTTTGGGGCTGTTTTTTTCAGCTAGAACAGGGGCCTTAGTCAAGGTAGAGGGAATTATGAACATGTTGCAAATACCAGTCATTATTGGCAGAAAACCTTCAGGTTTCTGCTAGAAAGCTGAACATGAAGAGGAACTTCATCTTTCGGCATGACAAAGACCCAAAGCACACATCCAAATTAACAAAGTATTAGTTTAAGGGTGTGCACACTTATGCCGCCATATTATTTAGTTTTTTATTTTTAATTCCCCCGCCTAAAAGATTTCAGTTTGTTTTTCAATTGAGTTGTATAGTTTAAAGGAGGAAAAAGTTCTGAAATGATTTATCTTTGTCTCATTTTTTCACATCTCAGAAACCTGACATTTTAACAGGGGTGTGTAGACTTGTATATAGATGTAGAAGGCCACCCTGAGATGATTGTAAAATCCTGAGGTTATATGTTTGTATCTCTCAAAAGTGTTGGAGAAGAAAAATACAAGCTCCAAACTGGCAAGCCATCTTATTTCCCAAAAAGGGTGGAACTAAAGTGGCCCAAAAAAAGTGGAGTGGGCTAAAAACCAGAGTGGAGGAGAAGTTAAGCAGTGGAGGATAACCTGCTTTTTAGACTAGCCCAGAAAGGCCACCCAGCTGCATCACCAGACAAGATACCGGTGATAGGGTACTATTCCTTCTCTTACCGAACCACAGGCGTTATGTAAATTGTTTGACACTCTCTGCCCACTCTGGCATTGATAACTCCTACTAAGCCGGGGCATTTTCTACTCCCACTGGTCACAGTTTGGCCCCTCTAAAGCCTAAAGGACAGTAAACTGACCCTTTATTTAGAACGTTTGGAGCCCCCTGCTTTAGGAGAACCCTTCTCAAAGTACCCCTCAATGTTAAAGGACATGAAGGTCAGCATTAGAGAAGTGTTAATTCTTTCCATTCCCTTGCTATGGTGATACCAGCCTGCATACAGTATAAAAATATAAAACACAAAAATAACTATGAAGTCCTGAACCTATATCAAAAACTCCAAAGCTCCAAAGCAAAGGAGCCTTACTTCAAACCAGGGAATACTTTGAATACTATGCAAGGTGAAAAATATGTAAATGCACAATTTTCAGAACAAATATAAATTCAGGGTATCATAGGATGATAAGTATTCATAATAAAAATTATACAGTAAAGGACTTTATCTACTGAAAAACAGTTGTTAGACAAATGTTGTTTGATGCATTTTTAACCCAGTAAATGTTGGCACAAATCTACAGTTCAAATCGGAGAAAATCACTGACATAAATAAATAGTGAGTGTCAAGGAAATGGTGAGTGTCAAGGAAATTTCCCTCCAAATAAATAAGAAACACAATAATGTTGTAATAAGAGAAAAACGTCTGGGAAAAGCAGTGAGCCAATCACATTGGCAGGAAATATGCAGCCTACACAGTGCCTTCGAGGGCCATGTTTTTTGCAAGGAAGCAACAATAAAATATTTTGGCACTAAGAATGTATTAATATGAGATTTACTGTAGTAAGTAATTTATAATATTATTAATTTACAAAATGTGCTCTGTAATATAATATATTGTGAGATATATATATATATATATATATATATATATATATATAGATATATAGATATATATAGAGATATATATCTATCTATATATATATATATATATATATATATATATATATATATATATATATATATATATATCTGTCTATATATATATATATATATATATATATATATATATATATATATATATATATATACACACAGTATAAACTGTATATAGCAAATATTTACTACTACTACTAATGCTACAACTATTATTACTAATGCACAAGTGACAAAAGTCCCTTTTGGATTGCTATAATTCTACTGGTTAAATGAATATATACCGGTATATAAAAAAATAACACAGCAGAATCTCTATTTTATTTCACATTCTGTTTAAGTGGGGTTATGAGTTCTAGTTTTGCACAAAGCATATACTGTTTCCTTCCTACTCCTCCAGATGGAAAGTCAGCATGAAAGGACATGTAGAGTAGAAATATTGTAGTGTAACTGAGGATAGATCAGAGCCATATGGACTTAAGTGGAAGAATGTTTACATTCTGGTCCAGCAACTGGCATGGGATATTAAAGAACCAGTGAATCACTCTTTTATTACCACATGCACCTGACTGGGATATTTTTCTGGATGCAATATGGAAACGCTATGAATGCATTTGAGGGAGAACATTTGACATCATTTAGAAATGTGAAAAAAAAATGGAAAAGAAAAAACACAAGATTAGACAGTTAGGCCGATATACAGTATCATGCCCCTATTGCTAACTGTTTAATGTATTCTTATATAATGTATAAAGTGTAACTTTCATGTTGATAAGGTATTTAAATATTAAATACAGGGGGCCAGATCTACAGAGCAAGTACGCCGGCATATCTACTGATACGCCGGCGTACTTTCAAATTTCCCGCGTCGTATCTTTAGTTTGAATCCTCCAACCAAGATACGACGGCTTCTGGGTTCGATTCGACAGGCGTACGGCTTCGTACGCCTTCGGATCGTAGATGCAATACTTCGGCGCCCGCTGGGTTGAGTTCGCGTCGTTTTCCGCGTCGGGTATACAAATTAGCGATTTACAACGATCCACGAACGTATGCGCGGCCGTCGCATTTTCTAACGTCGTCTGTAGTTGGCTTTTTCCGGCGTATAGTTAAAGCTGGTATTTTGCGCCGTATAGATAGACTTGCCATGTTAAGTATGGCCGTCGTTCCCGCATCGAAATTTGAATTTTTTTTTTTTTTGCGTAAGTCGTTCGTGAATAGGGATGGACGTAACTCACGTCTAAGTTCAAAAAATTTCGTCGTTGCGACGTCATTTCGCGCAAAGCACGGCGGGAAATTTCTGGACGATGCATGCGCAGTTCATTTGGCGCGGGGACGCGCTTCATTTAAATGAAACCCGCCCCCAACCGCCCAATTAGAAATCCGCCGCCAGAAATACACTACGCCGCCGTAACTTAAGGCGCGAACCCGCTGAGGATTCGAATATACGCCAGGTAAGGTACGGCGGCGTAGTGTATCTCTGATACGCTGCGCCGATCGAAATGTATGTGGATCTGGCCCAGGGTTTCAATTCTCATTGGTGAATGATATAAAAGAAAATCATAGTGTCCTTGAATTTATTATGAATTGGAAATAATATAAATAATATAATGTCAAATATATATGAACAGCATACTTGGTTATATTTTTATAGATTTAGAGGCATTCCACTCTAAATAAGCCACCTTGTTTATAGTTACATAGCTTTATAAAAGAACATAAGTCCATTGAGTTCAATTTACGTGTGTGTATGATTGTTAGTCTCTAGAAATTCCCATAGCCCTGTATATGAGGAAAACATCTAAAAGTTTTTTGAAGTTTTGACAGTTCCAGCTAATACAACTTCCAGGGGGAAGTTAGAGACATGTGAGGCCTCGTACACACGATAGGTTAACCAGAGGACAACGGTCTGACGGACCGTTTTCATCGGTCAAAACCGATAGTGTGTAGGCCCCATAGGTTATTTAACCTGTTGTGTGTAGGCGTGACGGACCATCAGTCAGCTTCATCTGAGAGACATTTTTCTGTATCTAACAGTCTTTCGCAATGTGAGGCCTCGTACACACGATAGGTTAACCAGAGGACAACGGTCTGATGGGCCGTTTTCATCGGTCCAAACCGATCGTGTGTGGGCCCCATAGGTTATTTAACCATAGGTTAAAAAAAAGCCAACTTGCTTTAAATTTAACCTATGGATTCCTAACCGATAGGAAAAAAATGATCGTTAGAAGGCACAACCATCGGTTAAAAATCCATGCATGCTCAGAATCAAGTCGACGCATGCTTGGAAGCATTGAACTTCATTTTTTTCAGCACGTCGTTGTGTTTTACGTCACCGCGTTCTGACACGATCGTTTTAACTGATGGTATGTAGGCACGACTGACCATCAGTCCATCAGACCGTTCTCGTCGGATGGACTGTGGATGTGGATGTGGATGACTCGGATGTGTATGAGGCTTCAGATTAACCACTTAATGTCCGCCCTGTAGCAGATTGGCCGTTCTGTGCAGAATCACGTATATACAAGTGATTCTGCACCTCCGGGTAGGGGACGTGCTGGCGGGCACTGATTCTGTTGTGATTAGTCATAGCAGAAGCCGATCAGCGGGTGCCGGCCAATGGATGTCCACCAGCACCCAGGGCAGTCTTAATAGCATCATGGACCCCTGGGCAAAGTAATGCTCTGGGGCCCCTACAATGATGACAGTGCAGGTAAACAGACATCAAGTAGGTAGGAGGCAGATTGCCTACACTGTGTATCTATCACTCTCAGTGCCATCATGGGGCCCCCAATTTCGGGGCAGCGTGGGCTCAAGAACCAGTTGCTTTGGTGAAAAAACAGGGCCCCCCATGCAGCTGGGGCCTCTGGGCAGTGCCCAGGTGTGCCCCCTCATTAAGACAGCCCTGCCGACATACACTGATGGACGAGGAGAGAGGCTGGATGGAGCTCTGGATATGTAAACAAGGCAGAGCTCCGTCCTGACAGCGGGGATGTGATGGATTTTTTTCCCACCTTTGCAGTACACAAAAGTACTGGCTAGGCACACATTTATCCCTTTGACCACCCTAGATGTATAATCCCTTCCCAGCCAGTGTCATTAGTACAGTGACAGTGCATATATTTAGCACTGATCACTGTATTAGTGTCATTGGTTCCCACAATTTGTCAAATATGTCAGAATATGCCGCGTACACACGATCGGATCGTCTGATGAAAACGGTCCGTTTTCATCAGACGAACTGATCGTGTGTGGGCCCCATCGGTTTTTTATCCATCAGTGAAAAAACTAGGAACTTGTTTTAAAATTATCTGATGGTTAAAAAACCGATATGAAAATAACGATCGTCTGTGGGCACGTCCATCGGTTAAAAATCCACGCATTCTCAGAATCAAGTCGACGCATGCTCGGAAGCATTGAACTTCATTTTTCTCAGCACATCGCTGTGTTTTAAGTCACCGCGTTCTGACACGATCGTTTTTTTAACTGATGGTGTGTAGGCAAGACTGATGAAAGTCAGCTTCATCGGATATCTGATGAAAAAATCCATCAGACCGTTTTCATCGGATGAACCGATCGTGTGTAGAGGGCATTAGTGTTGGATTGATCGCCACCATTACTGGTATAAAATAAATAAATACAAATTCCAGTATATATCCCATAGTTTGTAGATGCTATGGCCCGGATTCACAAAGGAGTTACGACGGCGTATCTCCAGATACGCCGTCGTAACTCTGAGTGTGTGGCGTCGCATCTCCACGCCTGATTCATAGAATCAGACATGCCTCACAGTTGCCTAGATACGAGCGGCGTAAGTCTCTTACGCCGTCGTATCTTAGGGTGCGTATTTACGCTGGCCGCTAGGGGTGCTTCCGTATATTTCCGCGTAGAATATGCAAATTAGCTAGATACGCCGATTCACGAACGTACGTGCGCCTGGCGTATCAAGATACGTAGTTTACGTAAGGCTTCGGGTCGGCGTAAAGTTACCCCTCATAAAGCAGGGGTAAGTCATGTTAGGTATGGACGTCGGAAACGTCCGAACAGCGTCGTATTTTACGTTGTTTGCGTAAGTCGTCCGTGAATGGGGCTGGGCGTAGGTTACGTTCACGTCGCCTAAGCATTGAGCAGGCTTTCGATAAGAGCATCATTTACGCGGGGTCACGGAACATTTACATACAACAAGCCCCCTACCAGCCTAGTTTGAATTAGGCGGGCTTACGCCGTGTCAGATACACTACGCCGTCGTAACTTAGGGCCAGATTCTCAAAGGCGTTACGACGGCCCAACACCATTAGCGCCGTTGTAACACCTCATCTGGCCCCGGGTATCTATGCAACTGATTCTCAGAATCAGTTGCGCATAGGTACCCATTAGATCTGACAAGCGTAAGGCTGTTACGCTGTCAGATCTTAAAAGTATTTTTTTTTCCCGCCGCTAGGTGTCGCATCGTCGCTTTTCCCCGTCGTCTATGCAAATGAGGTAAGTACGGCGATTCCCGAACATACGCGAGGTCGACGCAGCGAATTAACGTCGTTTGCGTAGCGTACCCGACGCGTAAGGTTGCCCCTGCTAATTAGCAGGCGCAACCAATGTTAACGATGGCCGTCGTTCCCGCGTCGAATTCAATAAAAATTACGTCGTTTGCGTAAGACGTCCGTGAATGGCGCTGGACGCCATTTACGTATACATCTAGGCAAATGACGTCGGGGCGACGTCATTTAGCGCAATGCACGTCGGGTAATTTACCCGACGGAGCATGCGCAGTACGCTCGGCGCGGGAGCGCGCCTAATTTAAATGGTGCCCGCCCCATTTGAATTGGGCGGGCTTGCGACGAGCAATCTAACGCTACACCGCCGCAAGTTTACAGGTAAGTGTTCTGAGAATCAGGATGTAAACCTGTAGACCTGCGGCGGTGTAACGTAGATCTCATATATTACGCTGCCCAGGAGCAGCGCGAATGTATGAGAATCTGGCCCTTAGAGCGCAAGTTGTTTCTGAATACGGGACCTGCCGCTCTAAGTTACGGCGGCGTAGTGTATCTGAGTTACGCTACGTCCGCCTAAAAATAGGCGCGTATTTGAGAATCTGGGCCTATAACTTTTGCGCAAGCTAATAATTTTACGCTTTTTGGGATTATGTTTTTACCAAAAATATGTAGCAGAACACATATTGGCCTAGTTTTTTATTTTATTGTTTTCAAAATTGTCTCTTTTTTTGTTTATAACGCAAAATAAATAAAAAATGCAGCAGTGATCAAATGCCACCAAAAGCTCTTAATGTGGGCTTAAAATTGCATGTTCACACAATTGTCAGTTAAAGAAACTCAGCGCTGTATCGCAAAAAAAAATAAAAATGACCTGGTCTTCAAGGGGGGTAACTCTACCAGAGGTCAAGTGGTTAAACTTCCTTTCTTCTAACCTCAAATCATGATCCTGTGTCTCTGAGGGGTTTTAGATTGAACAATTTGTTACAATTACATTTCATATATTTGTACATTGTAATCATATCCCTTCTTAATCGCTTCTTCTCCAGAGTGAGTATCTATAATCTATGTACTGTAATTGATCATAGTGGCTGAAGTCCTCCACCACTCCTATTAATTGTGCTCTTTGCTAAACTCCAGTAATAGGTTAGGATCAAATAAGATCAGATAAAATACCCTAAAAATTGCCTGTCCTTGAAGTGATAAAATCCATTTTTTTCTTTACATTTGACCAGTGTTGCCAACCGTCCGTATTTTTACGGACAGTTCGTAAAAACGGGCACTTTTTCCATCCGTTCGTAAATGTCCGTGGTTGCGAGATCGGTTCGGCTTGGAACTGCGCATGGAGATTGGAGGCAGGGGTTGATGGTGGCTGCGGTGGCACCACAGAGGGGGATGGAGGCAGGGGGCAATGGAGGCAGGGGGAGATTGGAGGCAGGAGGTGTTAGTGGCAGGGGGTGATTGGAGGCAGGAGGTGTTGGTGGCACCGCAGAGGGGGATGGTGGCACCGCAGAGGGGGATGGAGGCAGGGGGTGATTGGAGGCATGAGGCCTGGGGGAGATTGGAGGCAGGGGGTGTTAGTGGCAGGGTGTGATTGGAGGCAGGGGGTGTTGGTGGCACCGCCGAGGGGGATGGTGGCAATGCAGAGGGTGGGGATGGAGACAGGGGTTGTTGGTGGCACCGCAGAGGGGGGTGAAGGCAGGGGGTGATGTGACTAAATAATTTGCCTTATTATATCGAAAATAACAAAAATATGTTTTTTTACCTTAATAACTACCTTAAATCACATTGCTATTTGCCTAAAGTACTTGTTTGTAGCCTAAATACTGAAATTTGCACCTAAAAATGTAATTTAGTAACTTTTGTGAAATGCCAGTAAAATGTGGCTGTGCCAGTAAATTTCAATCTGGTAGGTTGGCAACACTGCATTTGACATTGATTTGAAGCTCATATAATTAAAGTCTTATAATATTACTGAAGTGATGTTGTACTTGTAGTGCTACCCATGTAGGAGCTGCTAAGTAGATGCCCTGGGTTCTTTTCCTAGAAAATGTCCCTCAGCCAGGCACACAGTTTCAATCACTCTTCTGGTTCAATATCCAGTCTAGGGGTATGCTTTTTTTGGATGCTTTAATGAAAGCTTGAACTTGGGAAGGTAGTGGGTAATTGTAGGTTACTCCAGTAACCTTTAGTAGCAATTGAAGGACACTTCTATTAAACCTTCTTTAAAGGGGTTGTAAAAGTTCATGTTTTTTCACCTTAATGCATCCTATGCATTAAGGTGAAAAAACATATGACGATTACTGGCCCCCCAGCCCCCCGCTTTACCTACCTTAGCCCTGGAAATCCCACGTCGCGAACGCGCTCTTCCTTCACCCGGGCTTCTCGGCTCTTCATTGGATAGATTGATAGCAGCTCAGCCATTGGCTCCCGCTGCTGTCAATCAAATCGAATGACATGGGTGCCGGGGGGGCGGGTACGAGTCCCGCACTCAGCGGCTATGGCCGCTGAATGCAGGACATGGGAACGTGCCCGCAAGGTAACCTCCTTGGAAAAGCGCTTCACCAGAGGGGGTTATCTGAGGCGGGGAGGAGCCCAGAGAGACGCCGAGGGACTCCAGAAGACACCGTTCGGGGCCACTATGTGCAAAACAAGCTGCACAGTGGAGGTAAGTATAACATGTATGTTATTTGAAAAAAAAAAATGTTAGGGGTTAGGGTTAGAGTTAGGGTTAGAGGGTTAGGGTTTCCCATTGAAAAATATGGCTA
Organism: Rana temporaria; assembly: GCF_905171775.1. Taxonomy (NCBI): domain Eukaryota; kingdom Metazoa; phylum Chordata; class Amphibia; order Anura; family Ranidae; genus Rana; species Rana temporaria. The sequence continues at coordinate 103,109,829 of NC_053491.1, read as the reverse complement.
GGACTCAGGACTTGGAACAGGGACCTCCCCCAAAGGTCAAAGGTCAGAAGGTGGGTTCCCAGAGGTCAAAGGTCACACGGTGTGGCTGACCCACCCCCACCAAAGTGTACGGCCTACCCCAACTAAGTCAGGGAATGAACAAGTCAGGGAATGAACAAGTCGGGGAAATGCGAACCTTTAGTGTCACTTTAAACCTTCTCCTTTAGAACTGCGAGTCAAGTCCTTGCACAAATAAATGATGCACTGAGCTTTGTAGTAGCAACCTGAGGAGATCAATCTTCCTCTTGGACATCTGAACAAAGTAGTTTCATTAAGGATTAAATAGACGGAGCTCTTCAGGACACCAGACACAATTTCACTTGTAAACACGCTGACTCTAGTATAAGAGGGATGGCAGCAGCACACAGTCTCCGGGATCTCTCACACCTGTCTGTACTCACCAATGTCCTTGGATAATTGGTTCCAATATCTTCCAATATCTTCCAGACACTTTCACCCAGTGTTACCAGACTAGATTCTGATGACAGCCCCTCAGTCAGCTTCAGGAAAACTCTTAGCAAAGTAGGCCTCTAGATAGCCCAACTGAGGCGGATGGCAGAATTGCCTAGAGGGCAAACAGCTTCTTCTCAGGGAAACAGACCACTCTGTTCTCAGTCTCAAAGTATTTGTACATACTCCCAGTTACCATCTGGGCAAGAGAAGTTGGGTACACACTGCTCCCAGGCTGTCTGCAATTAAGAATCCCTTATTACTGTTGTGGAAACAAAACCGGGTGCCTGCCAAGGTCCACAACATAGGAAGTTCATACAAACGAAAAGAGAAAGCGGCACATCCAGTAATAAAACATTTTTTGTTGGTTATTGTAGAATCAAGAGATTAAAAACATGACACACGAGGGATCCACAATGTTCAGCAGACGCGTTAGACATAGAGGGCCAGATTCTGGTAGAATCCACGGCGGCGTAGCGTAAACCATTTACACTACGCCGCCGCAAATTACTGGAGCAAGTGCCGTATTCTCCAAGCACTTGCTCCGTAATTTGCGGCGGCGTAGTGTAAATGGCCCGGCGCAAGGCCGCGTAATTCAAAGGGGGCGGCTTGTATTTAAATTAAGCGCGCCCCCGCGCCAATCGAACTTCGCATGCGCCGGGCATAAAAATAGCCCAGTGCGCATGCTCCAGCTCACGGCAGAAAACATCAATGACGCCGAGGTGAGCGTCATTGACGTAAAGTCCTATTCGCGAACGACTTAGAAAAACGACGTAAACGACGGAAAAAGACGATGCTGACCCGACGCCATACTTAACATGGCATATGACGGACCTTCGTAAACTTGCCCCTCATATAGCAGGGGCAAGTTTACGCTTACGGAAACGTCGTAAATTCACTGCGTCATCCACGCGTATGTTCGGAAATCTCGCGTAAATAGCTAATTTGCATAGACGACGGGGAAAACGACAAAGCAACACCTAGCGACGGTAAAAAAAAATTGCATTTAAGATCTGACAGCGTAAGAGCCTTACGCCTGTCAGATCTAATGGATATCTATGCGTAACTGATTCTAAGAATCAGTCGCATAGATACGACGGCCCAGATTAGGACTTACGACGGCGCAAATGGCCATTTGCGCCGTCGTAAGCCCTTTGAGAATCTGGGCCAAAGTGCTTAATCATTGCTCAATGATTAAGCACTTTGTGTGAAACGTGTCTGCTGAACATTGTGGATCCCTTGTGTGTCATGTTTTTAATCTCTTGATTCTACAATAAACAACAACGTTTTTTTCCTTACTGGATGTGCCGCTTTCTCTCACCATTTAGGCACCTCTCCCCAGGGATTGGCCAGGGCTGCATAAATATTTACCTGCTAATTAGACTCTCTCTGCCCGCTACATTTCTGGACAAACATGGGGAAGCAGTTAATTCTGCAGCCACTGAAACACAGAATAGACCAGAACAATCAAACACAACTACACTGATTACAGTGATCCAGAACTAAATTTGCCTAACAATGAAATGCAGCTCCACTGGATACAGTGGTCCAGAACCAGAACTAACCTAGCACCTATCTAGGAGGGTGATACATATGTTTCCACAGTTTAATGCAGATAAGTCAATGTTCCTCTATGATCTCTCTGCCTCCTCCTGTATCTCCTTCAATCTCTTTGCCATGGAAATGTTAAGAAACAGGAAGGAATGAGAACAAAAGTGCAAATATTCTTATCTCAGCAATGGCCCAGATTCACATACATTGGCGCATATTTATGCCGGCGTAGCGTATCGAATATACGCTACGCCGACGCAGCACACAGAGGCAAGCACAGTATTCACAAAGCACTCGCCCCCAGTCGCTGTTAAAGACACGCTGGGTTTCCTCAGCGTAAGCCAGCGTAGGTGGAAGTGGGCGTGAGCCATGCTAATGAGGCGTGACCCCATGTAAATAAAGGACTGAACGTCATAAAGTTACGAATAACGTACGGCGCATGCGCCGTCCCATGGACGCATCCCAGTGTGCATGCTCAGAATCACGTCGAAACAACTGCCTAAGATACGTCGAATCACTGCCTACGACGTGAACGTAACCTACGCCTAGCCCTATTCACGTACTACGTAAACGACGTAAAATACGATGGCTGTGTTCCCTGGTCCATACCTTTGCATGACTTGCGCCTCCTATATGGGGAATAACTTTACACCGGACGTAGGACTTACGCAAAGCGCGTATATTATGCGCCGGGCGAAAGTACGTTCGTGAATCGGCGTATCTCCCTCATTTGCATAGGTGAATAGGAAATCAATGGGAGTACCACTTGCGGCCAGCGTAAATATGCGCCAACGATAAGCCGGCGTAGGAGAGTTACGTCGGTCGGATGAAGCCTATTTTCAGGCGTATCTAGTTTTGTGGGCACGGCTCACAGATACGACGGCGCATACTTACACTTACGCGGCGTATCTCGAGATACGTCGGCGTAAGTGTTTTGTGAATCCGGGCCAATGTCTGCTCGTGCACCTCACTTACTACATGGCCATGTGTACCAGATACATGCATTTTTTTTATATATATATAATTTACTGCAATCTGCGTTTATACACCCAAAATATTATTGTACTAGAGTTAAGCATCAAAAATTACTGCTTTTATTTGCTAACGTATTTTTGGTGCTAATGTCAGGGCTACTTAACTGAAATAATAAATATATTGGTTTAAAAGTTAAAACACGGGAACTGCTTAATCAGAAACAAGTTTTTCCAAATAGTTGCCGGATTTTTATTTTATATCGTACAATTTATGTGAACCTACTTTTTTTGTGGCATGTTTGTTATCTGCAATATAGAGATTTGTAGATGAGCTATTTTCTGTCCGCCTATCAGATACTGCAGTCAGCATCCTTGGTCAATGACTGCAGCTAGAAAAATCAATTACGTAATATGCTGTAGAGAGCTGATCCATGGAATTGATTTAAGAAAAGAAAAGCTTGGTTATAGTGCTGCACTGGTAAATAGAAAGTATATTAGGGGAGTGGATATCCCTTAAACTTCCCTTCTTCTACAGCAGACCCCCTTCCAATTCCTGGCAGAGTAATTTATTGTAAATTGGATAGTCAGGTTTGATTTCTTCACACATCCTATTCTAATAAACTAATGTATACATATTGGGCCAGATTCACAAAAGAGATACGACGGCGTATCTCCTGATACGCCATCGTATCTCTGTTTTAGGGGCTTCCTAACTATGCGACTGATTCATAGAATCAGTTACGCATAGATATCCCTAAGATCCGACAGGTGTAATTGTTTTACACTGTCGGATCTTAGGATGCAATACCGCGGCCGCCGCTGGGGGGAGTTTGCGCCGTAAACCAGCGTCGGGTATGCAAATTAGTACTTACGGCGATCCACAATGGTTTTTCGCGTTCGCTACGTCGCTGCTAGTCTAGTTTCCCGTCGCAAAGTTAGTCGTTGTTTTAGCTGCCCTAACTTTACACAGCCCATGTTAAAGTATGGCCGTCGTTCCCGCGTCGAAATTCCAAAAAAAATTTCTTGCGTAAGACGTCCGGGAATACGGAAGTACGATACGCACGTCGCCGTTCGAAAAAATTATGTCACTTCGCGCAAAGCACGGCGGGAATTTCGAAACGGAGCATGCGCAGTAGGTCCGGCGCGGGAGCACGCCTAATTTAAATGGCACACGCCCCTTTGAATTACACGGGCTTACGCCGGAGGCCGCCGGCGTAGGTTTTCATTGCAAGTGCTTTGTGAATCAGGCACTTGCGATGAAAACTTGCGGCGGTGTAACGTATCTAGGATACGTTACGCTGCCGCACTTCTACGTGAATCTGGCCCATTGTTCCTGCATGATCAGAGTAAATGTTCAGTTTGGAGAGTGTTATGCCGCGTACACACGATCATTTTTTGGCATGTCCAAAAAAAAACAAAGTTTTTCCAACTTCATCATTAAAACGACGTTGCCCACACACCATAGTTTTTTAAAAATGCTCTAGCAAAGCGCGGTGACGTACAACACGTACAACGGCACTATAAAAGGGAAGTTCCATTCAGATGACGCCACCCTTGGGGCTGCTTTAGCTGATCTCTGCGCTTTTCTGTCTGTTACAGCGTGATGAATGTGCTTACTCCATTACGAATGGTAGTTTTACCAGAACGAGCGCTCCCATCTCATAACTTGCTTCTGAGCATGCGCGGGTTTTTTGCGTTGTTTTAGCCCACACACGATCATTTTTTACTACCCGAAAAACGACATAGTTTAAAACGACGTTAAAAAATGCAGCATGTTCGAAAAAAAAATTGTCGTTTTTCAGAACCTGAAAAAACGGTGTGCAGCCCACACACGGTCATTTTAAATGACATTTTTTAAAAACAAAGGGGCCGACCCACGTACCAGGGGGTAATCTTCCGCCGGGCGCATCGTATCTAAGTTACACTACGCCGCCGTAACTTATTTTTTTTCTAATCCTCAAAGAATTCGCGCCGTAAGTTACGGCGGCGTAGTGTATCTTTGGCGGCGTAAGGGCGCGGGGTTCAAATGGATGTAATGGGGGCGTGTTTTATGTAAATACGCCGTGACCCGATGTAAACAACGTTTTTTAACTGCGCATGCGCCGTCCGTGGGGGTATCCCAGTGCGCATGCTCGAAATTAACCCGGAACAAGCCAATGCTCACGACGGTGACGGTTCCCTATTCGCGAACGACTTACGCAAACAACGTAAAAAATTCTAAATTGTACGCGGGAACGACGGCCTTACTTAACATTGAGTACGCCACCATATAGCAGGTTTAACTATACGCCGGAAAAAGCCGAACGCAAACAACGTAAACATAATGCGCCGGCCGGACGTTCGTGGATCGCCGTAACTAGCTAATTTGCATACTCGACGCGGAATTCGACGGAAACGCCACCTAGCGGCCGCCGAAAAATTGCAGCTTAGATCCCACGGCGTACTAAGATGTACGCCTGTCGGATCTAGCCGAGATGCCGTCGTATCTTGTTTTGTGGATACAAAACAAAGATACAACACGCAAAATTTGAAATTACGCGGCGTATCAAGAGATACGCGGCGTAATACCCTTGTGGATCTCCCCCAAAGTTTTTTTCATGCTGAAAAATGATCGTGTGTACGCTACATTACTTTCGGTCTTATTTTCTATATGATTACATTGAAAGTAACTGACACATATAACAACAGTCTGCTTTATGACCAGAAGGTGGCAGCAAACAATTATGTCTTCTACTAGTCATCAAAGTCATAACATTATATTGCATACTTGCAGCGAGGTCCTCCTACCATTGTAAACCTCTGTAGCTAATTATAAATGATTGGATGACTTACCGTTTTCTTTTCTTACTGAATTTTGTGCATACTACACAGATCTACCTTGTGTGAGTGTGGATTACTTGTGTGGTGTTCCACCAGCAGGAATTGGATAGCAAGCTTCTCAATTTATTGCTATCTATGTTCTAGTATGGCAAATAAGTAAAATGATTTAAATAAAGTAGGAATAAATTAAATAAAAAAATGTGTACAGGAGTGCAGAGCCTGCAGCAGTATAGGCGTGTTTGAAACCTGTGATCACAGCGACTGTCGAAGGAAAGTTTTCCAGCACCGAGTTTATTTGCAGCTCTGATATGTTATGTGAGAAAAGTAAGAAAAGAAAAACAATAAACTTAATTTTGCTCATTTGCTTATGCAATCTGTACAACCAGAAAATTAAAGATTTTTTTTAATGATGGCATGGTAATTTTTTAGTTCATATCATTTTTTACAGAGCAGCATTCATTTTTCTCAGCTCATGAAGTACTTTCTTCTTTACAATTCATCCCTTACAATCTCCTGTTTTCATATATGTTCTTTCTTCTCTGCTATCCTCTGTCTTGTCCTAGTACTTCTCCTCTGGGTGTCTAGTTTAGCGCTACTACCTATATGGTTCCCACCCCCACCCATCCTGGATTATCTTGCGATGGGCATCCTTCTTATGGGTCTATTCTTCACAATGCCAGACTGCATATGCATGATAGCCATATTGCCTTGCAGGGCCGATCCTGGGCAGGGTGCACGGGGTGCTCCGCACCCAGGCGCCGCAGCGGTGGGGGCGCTGAAGCTCCAAGTGCTCCCCTCCCTCCTCCTTGTCTGTGTCCAGAGGCAGAGCGCATGTAGCGGGTGCATCTGTCCCCCATCCCGCTTGCTCTCTCCGCTGGCAACTGACAAGAGCGCATACCTCCGGCTGTCCCTGGAATCCGGGCTGGGTACCACAGCGGAGCCTAGTACCGGAACACTTTCCGGCACTAGGCTCCACTAATTAATTCTGTCTGGTGTGCATGGAGCAGTCTCCTGTCTGCCCCGCCCCCTCTGCGTGTGTCGGCTCTTCTCCCATAGGCGGTGTGATGAGAGGCTTCTGGGTTGGCCGTAGCTGCTGCCAATCATCCCGTGCACTCCCAGAAATGCTCTCTGAGTGCCACCCTCCAAGTAACCAAAGATGCCATGTATGCCCCGCCCCCTATAATATGCTTCTGCTCCCCGTGCGCCTGAGCTACAGGGATCTATTGGACAAGTACTGATCTATGGGGACACCTGATGTGGGGGGCTCTGATGGGGACACCTGCTGTGGGGGGACTCTGATGGGGGACACCTGCTGTGGGGGGCTCTGATGGGGGCAACTCCTATGGGGGGGCTCTGATGGGGGGCAACTGCTGGGGGCTCTGATGGGGGACACCTGTTGTGGGGGGCTCTGATGGGGGACACCTGCTGTGGGGGGCTCTGATGGGGGACACCTGCTGGGGGGGACTCTGATGGGGGACAATAATGAAGACTTCTTAGGGGAGCATCTCTGTGTTTGAGTCGTAGCCATAGAAACATGTGTAAAGGGGAGGAGTTAGTAAGATAACCACGCCCATGTGGGGCGCCAGAAATATTTCTGCACCCAGGCGTCTGTGACCCTAGAATCGGCCCTGTTGCCTTGGCCATGGCAACTGGCACATGAGCATAAAAACATTTTCGTTCTTTCATCTATATGGTTCCTCTCTCCATATTATCTTGCTGTGGGCATCCTTGCTTATTGGATTAACACCTCCGCCTGATTCCCCACTAGCCTAGGTTGTGTCTGTATATGCACAGCAGTATTGCCAATCGTCAGTATTTTTACTGGCAGCCAGTAAAAAACAGGCAATTTTCTCCTGCCAGTAAATGCCATTAAAATGAAAAAAAATGTTGGGCTCAGCTTGGTTCGGAGCCAGCTGAGACTGTGCAAGTGCCTGCTACAGTGTGATCGGGTGGCTCTAGCGGAGGCGGTGCCTGATCATGTCGTGTGATGTCATGGTGCAATGGAGCAAAGCAGAGCGGCCAGAGCCTCGTGTGCTGGTCTGCAGTATGGGAGCAAGGCAGGCTGGGACCGGGATGGTCAATGCTGTTTAGACTGGAGTGGACTGGACTGGAGGGACCAATAGGCTTGGAGAGAGACCGTCACTGTGACTCAGGAGGGGACGTGTTGTGTCAGTGAGGTCTCATCATCATCTGTGCTGCTGCACACGGCTGTCAGTGTCTACTCCACAGAAGTAGAGGAGCCAGAGCTCTATTGCTCCATCTTTGACTTTGCCTTAGTCAGTGACTAAATTGCTGTGGCCAAGTTCTCATTTCAAAGGAAGAGCTGGAGGAGGCTCTCAAATATTTGTCCCCATACTATCAACTATTAGAGAGGGAATTACATTTTCCCTAATGGATGAGATAAAAACTTTTTTTGTAAGCAATGAGAGAACCCAGAGGAAAAAAAACAACATTGCATAATCACTTATCCAAGCAGTACCTCTTACGACAACCTGATTCAATTTATATAGTTTATAAAGTTGAAAAAAAAGACACAGGCTTATCCAGTTCAACCTATGTGTTTGTGGTTTGTGATTTGTGTTGTCTGACAATTCCCCCATAGCCCTGTATATTCTGCTCTTTGAGGAAGGCATCTAAAAGTTTTTTGACATTGTCGACACTCTCAGCTAGTACCAGTGCTCAGTAAAGTCTCCCTTCTGAGATAAAGTGCCTCTCTTCCAGCCTTAAAGGGCATAAAGGTTTGTTTTTTTTATTTTCTAAACAGGTTCCTTTAAGCTAGTGCATTGTTGGCTCACTATCCTTTTCCTTCGATATCCCTTCTAAATGTTTTTTTTTCTTTGTCTGAATTTCTCACTTCCTGTTCCTCCTCAGTAAGCTGTTCTGGCTGACTAACCCCCAGCCAGAACGGCTCGGAAGATGGGGGCAAGCTTACTGAGGAGGAACAGGAAGTGAAAAATTCAAACATAGAAAAAAAAACATTTAGAAGGGAAATCGAAGGAAAAGGTAAGTGAACCAACAATGCACTAGCTTAAAGAAACCTATTTAGAAAATAAAAAACATTTACAACCCCTTTAAGGCTAAGTTCACATCCGTGCAAGTGATTGCCACTGTGCAGATGTGTGTGGGTGCCATTATTCCTCATGGCACGCCATATGCACTGTAAATTGTTCCCACACTGGGAACCTGGCCTTAATAGGGGTTGAATGCCGTCTTCCGGGACCTTAGAGTAAACAGTTTATCACAGTTAGTGAAGTCACCTTTAACCACTTCCATACCGGGCACATATACCCCCCTCCTGACCAGGTGAAATTTCAGCTTCCGGCACTGCGTCTCTTTAACTGACAATTGCGCGGTCGTGCGACGTGGCTCCCAAACAAAATTGGCGTCCTTTTTTCCCCACAAATAGAGCTTTCTTTTGGTGGTATTTGATCACCTCTGCGGTTTTTATTTTTTGCGCTATAAAACAAAAAAAGCAACAATTTTGAAAAAAAAATCTATATTTTTTACTTGTTGCTATAATAAATAGCCCAATTTTTTTTTTCCAAAATTTTTTTTCTCAGTTTAGGTCGATACGTATTCTTCTACATATTTTTGGTAAAAAAAAAAAAAATCGCAATAAGCGCTTACAAAATATGGGACAGAATTATTATTATAATTTTTTTTTATTTTTATTTTTTTTACTAGTAATGGCGGCGATCTGCGATTTTTTTATTGGGACTGCGACATTATGGCGGACACATCGGACACTTTTGACACATTTTTGGCGCCATTCACATTTATACTGCGATCAGTGCTATAAATATGCACTAATTACTGTATAAATGTGACTGGCATTGAAGGGGTTAACACTAGGGGGTGAGGAAGGGGTTAAATGTGTAGCCTGGGTGTGTTCTAACTGTGGGGGGAGGGGGGTGACTGGGGGAGGTAACCGATCTGTGTCCCTATGTACAAGAGACACAGATCGGTCTCCTCTCTCCCCTGACAGGACGTGGAGCTCTGTGTTTACACACAGAGCTCCATGTCGCTGCTCTGTCACTGCTGATCGTGGGTGCCTGGCGGACATCGCGACCGCCAGGCACGCCACCGGCATCTCGGGGACGCGCCGGGCGCGCGTGCACCGGCACGCTCCCCAGTGGCCGGAGGAATCCAGGACGTCAATTGACGTCCTGTTGAGTTTCCAGAGCCACTGTGAAGCCGTCATTTTACATGCGGCCAGTATTCAAGTGGTTAATGTATTTGTACATTGTAAACATATCCCCTCTTAAAGCGGTTGTAAACCCGCATATACATTTTTTTTTTTTTTTACACCTGCAAGGCAAAAGCCATAATGAGCTAGTATGCACCGCATATTAGCTCATTATGAAATACTTACCTCGGAACGAGGTGTAGAAAACTTACCTGGTCCACGCCGAGCGTGTCTTCCGGGTATCGCTGCTCCAGCGCTGTGATTGGCTGGAGCGGCGATGATGTCACTCCCGCGCATGCACGGGAGATTTCATTCCGGCATGGGCCGGCGGCAGCCGGCCCTTCAGCCGAGGATTTCTCCTGCGCATACGAGGGGAATATCTCCTAAACCATACAGATTTAGGAGATATTCTTTATACCTACAGGTAAGCCTTATTATAGGCTTACCTGTAGGCAAACGTAAAAAATGTGGGTTTACAACCACTTTAAGCACCTCTTCTCCAGAGTAAATAACTGTAATCTAAGTACTTGATCCCTATAGTTCAGGTCCTTCATCCAACAAAAGTTGGGGTTGGAGGCCCCCTAAAAGAAGTTACAAGAGGACCATGCGCTCCTTCAGTGTGACCTATAACTGTGTTTCCTCCTCTCCACTTCCTCTTTCTTTAGGGGTACCTCAAGGTTCTGTCCTCGGACCCCTTCTCTTCTCCATTTACACCTCCTCCTCTGGTCTGTTAATAAACTCCCATGGCTTCCAGTACCACCTATATACTGATGACCAGGGCCGGATTTGCTCTCCCTGCCGCCCCAAGGCCAGGTTCCACAATGCACCCCCTCCCAGCCAACCGAACCCCCCCCCCCCAAATTAACAAAGAATGTGCGGCACGGTTAGTTCAAATATGTTTTGTTTGTTTTTTTACTTTTTTTATCACTTTTTTTATTTTTATTTATTTGTAGCTTGTCGCTTACTTTTTTAAATTTTTTTTTTTTTTTTTAATTTTTTATTTATCATCAAAAAAGGCAGTCCGTGGGGACCATCATCATACAAACCAGACATTTGAGACATAAAGGCCCTGTGCCGGGCAGGTAGCATCAAATCTTACAGTCATATATACAGGCAATGACAATCCCCACCACCTGGGAAGCAAAAAAAACAAAATACCCTGATTTATTTTAGTGACCCATTGCCTGAACCCTCACGAGCTGGCTTCCCGAACCATTTTCCGTTTTCTAGAAGTTAATGGAGTAGAGGGAAATGAGACTTTTTTTTAATTTTTGTATAATTTTCTTATTATTTTTCTTATTCTTTACTTTTTTATTTTATTAATTTAATTATTATTTCTTATTATTTATTTATTTTTTATCAATTTTTTTTTCACTTAACTTTTTTGCTATCACACAGGAGAAAACAATTTCCTGTGTGATAGCAATTGGAGGTGACATGTTCTCTTTATTGACCCTGTCACCTCCAAAACAGGAGTCCTAGCACTGTGCTAGAACTCCTGTCACAGCTGAGATGGGAAGAGCACAGCTCTCCCCTCTCACTGTGTACATCGGCAGCAGGGACAGGTAACAGACTCGGTGGCCGGGGGGGGGGGGGGGGGGACAGAGTCCCGAAGACAGAGCCAGCAGAGAGAGGTATGTGGGGTGGGGGGGAGAGGGGAGGACGGACTGGAGCACATATTTTACAAGTGATTTTGGCGACATAGCAGGAATAACTTGTTAACGAGCGAGCGGATTCCCCCATAACTTACCGCCCTTAACTGTATGTTCCAGGCGTCGGGAGACTCCATGCCCTCGGAGCCCTGCCGCCCCAAGGCCTGACCTCAGTGGCCTTGTGGGAAATCCGGGCCTGATGATGACACACAAATCTATCTCTTTACCCCTCACCTCACTCCTTCAGTCTCCTCTCACATTACTAACTTACTAACTGACATATCAACATAAATGTCACACCACTTCCTCAAACTCAATCTTTCTAAAACTGAGCTCATAATTTTTCCTCCAGCCCATGCTCCTCCCCCTGACTTCTCCATCAAGATCAATAATACAGCCATCAGTCCCTCCCCTCATGCCAAGGTACTAGGTGTAATCCTAGACTCTGACCTGTCCTTTCAGACCCAAATCCAACCACGGTCCAAATCGTCCAGACTTCACCTCCGAAACATCTCCAAAATACACCCCTTTCTAACCGTCAAGACCACTAAGCAACTTATTCACTCCCTTGTTTTCTCTCGTCTTGACTATTGTAAGTCCCTCCTCATTGGCCTACCTCTCTGCAAACTATCCCCTCTTCAGTCTATCATGAATGCCACTGCCAGACTCATCCACTTTACCAACCGTTCGGTGTCCGCCACTCCTCTCTGCCAATCTCTCCACGGGCTTCCCATTGCCCAATGTATAAAATTTAAAACACTAACAACAACATACAAAGTCATCACCAATCTTCTCTCCATATATCACCCAACCTGTCCTCTCCGTTCCTCCACAGACCTTCTGCTCTCTAGTACCTCTTTGTCCCCTGCTCCATCTTTCTTCACGTTACACAGCATGCAAGCTGGTCTAGCACCTGACTACTGTGTGTGGGGATTAACCAGAGACCCACTCACCTGGAGCAGCTTTTCTTGTTTCTATAGCTCCCTTGTCTCCTCTTCACACGCTTGTCTATAGGAATTCTCCAGAGCCTCTCCCATCCTCTGGAACTCACTACCCCAATCTGTCCGGCTATCTCCTACTGCTAGCCTCCAGCTAACAACCAAATCTTCTACTCGCCTCATCAGTCCACCCCTCACAGTCCCTACCTTTTGTTTCACCAGCCCCTCCCTCATAGACTGTAAGCTCGGAGGAGCAGGGCTTCTCTAACCCTCTTGTTTTGAATTGTACTGTTGTTGTAGTGTCTCCCTACATTGTAAAGCGCTGCGCAAACAGTTGGAGCTATAAAAAGCCTATATAATAATTATAATAATATGACCGAGAGTGATTGGATTTATGGTGTCTCCTCCTATTATATAGTTTTGGTAAATCTAAAGGAGATTGTAAAGAGATTGTACAATCAGATTGTATAGTGTATGGCCACATTTATACACCTATAATTTTGTAGTTGCGTTTTCAGTGTCATTAATTGTTAACGGCACACCAAACACAGAAGAAAAAACACATTTTGCCACATGAAAAAACAGGTGACAAATGAAGTAACAAATTTAGAAAAATGTCCTATGAGCTACTTTGCCAGGTGGAGCTCAGCCCATTGAAATTGACTGGCTGCCCTATCTGTGTCACTGGAAAAAACGAGCCAAAAAACATGCACTCCCACAGCTCTAGGTCCTGAAAGTGAAATCGGTGTGTTTACAGGGTCCTAGGAAACAATAAGAAAATTGTTTGGCATTGCAAATGTCAAAGGAAAAAGTAGTATCAAGGTATGTGCAACACTAACAATTGCCACTAGATGTCAGTCTTGGAGTCCAAATAAAATGACATTAAAAACTGTGTTCTCCATATAATTCCCACAAGGTACAACAAGAACACCAATACCTAGATTCAAAGACGCCGCCGCAACTTTAAGGCGGCGTAGCGTATCATATTTACGCTACGCCGCCTTAAGTCAGTGAGGCAAGTACTGTATTCACAAAGTACTTGGCTCCTAACTTACGGCGGCGTAGCGTAAATGCGGCCGGCATAAGCGTGCCTAATTCAAATGAGGATGGGGGGGCGTGTTTTATGTTAATTACTCGTGACCCGACGTGATTGACGTTTTTTACGAACGCCGCATGCGCCGTCCGTGTACATATCCCAGTGTGCATTGCTCCAAAGTACGCCGCAAGGACGTATTGGTTTCGACGTGAACGTAAATTACGTCCAGCCCCATTCACGGACGACTTGCGCAAACGACGTAAAATTTTCAAATTTCGACGCTGGGACGACAGCCATACTTAACATTGACTACGCCTCCTAGGGGCAGCTTTATCTTTACGCGGCGTATCTCATACGGAAACGGCGTATCTTTACTGCGACGGGCGCACGTACGTTCGTGAATCGGCGTATCTAGTCATTTACATATTCTACGCCGAACTAAACGGAAGCGCAACCTAGCGGCCAGCCTAAAAATGACACTTTAAGATACGACGGCGTAGGAGACTTACGCCGCTCGTATCTTAGCCTAATTTAAGCGTAGTTTCCAGAATACGCTTAAACTCTCTATGAATCTGGCTATGTAGTCCTAATCTGTTCTAAAATTCTTAAAGGTGAACTACCAGATAAAAAAATAAAATTTATTCAATTTCTGGATAAATTAAAAGGAATCATTACATGAATTGTACATACAGCTCATAGAACTACCTGAATCTGTCTTCATAGAAACCTCCTCTAATTCCCTGCATGGCGGCACCCAGAGAGGGTGGCAGCACTGTATCAGGCTTTGCTGCTTTGCATAGCGTCGTCTATCTGGTGTTGTCAACTTCCCAAAAAGAGGCAAGTCACAGACCTAGACCAAACTGAGCTGAGATGCAGTCATCTAAGGTTACTGGATTTTCAATGTGAAATACGGGGACACCCTCCTGACCATGCCCACAAAAGCGTGCCCACAAAGTCACACCACCAGATTTTGAACATGCCCTGAAACAATTGGTCACAAAG
>NC_053491.1:102135181-102190181 GCF_905171775.1 Rana temporaria | reverse complement strand
AATCTCTCTTTCACAATAAATAAGTTAATACATTTAAAAACAAAATTTTCGCATGCACTGTAGTTGTGATTAGAGCATTTGCTTATGTCGTTATAGTTTTGATAGGAACACTGTGATACGTGGTAGCAGTAGCATTTGTGTGGTTCAGCTGGAATTTAGCATTTTTTAAATGCAAAATTTAAAGTTGTAGTTCTCTTGTGCATTTCAGTTGACATTTCTTTATTCCCCACAATCCTTAGATCAGATAGAATTATTACAGTGATATGAAGCAGAGTGCCTATAGTAATAAATATACACTCTGGCACATTTGTTACATTGTTTTAGTTTATCCCCACTGTAACAGCTTCACTTACTAAAAATGCTTTTTATTTTTATCTTGGGGGATTCCTGATTTAAAGATATGGTAGATGATTTATACAGTATGTATTCCAGTTTGCTATAGAAATTCCTAATTTAAAAACAAAGAAAAAAAAGAAGGGTTGGTAAAGTTAAGCAGTCATGCAGATTGGTTGTAGGTTTCTGATGGTGGGAATGCCCCTGAAACAAACAGAAGTACTTTATGGGACTTTACAGGGACTGACTTGGTGAATTTCCTCAGCTGTTATATTGGGGAATAATAACAACCTCTAATGATAGTAGTATGAGAAAATCCAGAAAAAAAAGAAAAGAATTAGGTGGAAATGTAAATGAACATGCTATGTATTGTGTTATATATATATATATATATATATATATATATATATATATATATATATATATATATATATATATATATATATATTTATCTATATATATATATAGATATATATATATAGATATGTATCTATATATATATATATATCTATACTATATATATATATATATATCTATATATATATATATATATATACCTAATGATGTTTTTATGGAGAGGTCACTATTGTGAGGTTGGTATATACTATGATATTTTATTAATATTTATTTATTTATTATTTGTTTTGTACAAGGCTTCTAAGTCACTTTGCATGCATGATTATATCAAGATAGTATGCTATATATAAGTAGACAATAGGGAGAGTAATGATGTAAAATAGCATTTCCAAAGTGTTGGCACACATGTATTCAAAGCCAATTAGTATCTGGGTAACCAGTAACTTTTTATGCAAATAATAGACAAAACTAGTAGTGGAAAGTGCCATAAGTCAAATAGTTTAATATATTAAGGAAACATGAATCATAAGCCAAAGCAAATCTGTTTTTGTCCCGATCATATTGGGTTATGGAGCAGATGTAGGCTTTTGCAGGCAACACAGGGGTTACTTTTACTTTCTGAAGTCATGCTGCCATTGCTGGATCATCAGCACTGTGTCGTCACAGGTTTTCTATTTAAATCTGACACTGTACAGATAGCAGCTTCCTTTGAGCTGCACCAAGATCAGACTGCTCTGTGCCTGGACTGCATATTATCATTGCACAGTGCTTGCACCCAGACTACATTTTGCTTTAAAATGTAACATTAATCCAGAAACTAAGACAATAAGTTACTTTAGTGCAGTTGTTGAATTTGAATTCCTTTCTAGATCTCTCTCTGGCAACTTTTTTAGATAGATGAAGCCTGTGCTTAAAACACTCTCCCTGAACACTGCAGATGGTTATTAAACATGGCTGCACCCAGATCCAGTTTTGTAGTACATTGTAACATTCATCTTGGCACTGACAAACTCAGCCAAAACATCTTTCTAATAATTAGGTATTAGTACATTTATGTATTTTCAAGTACAACATTCAATGGTTGCAGATCCTCTTTAAATGTCCAAATCTGTGTGTTGCTTGGCCCTCCAAATATTCAAAATGGCCACAGTCACAATAAATTAAATTTTTATTATTCGTAAACAATAACGTGGACACTTATTTTATTTTCAAATATATCTTTTTTTATTTATTACCGTTGGGGAAAAAATTTCATATCATATTTCACAGTCCACTGCTGATCAGTGTTTATTTTGGCCTGCATTTATGTAACTTTAGATAGTTCCCAATGAAACTGAATGGTAGCATATGAAAAGTGAAAATAATCGCTTAATATAATAATATAGTAATAATATTACTATAATACTAATATTGACATTAGTAATAATATTAATATTAGTAATCAATAATTAATATGGGCTCAGGATAGAAGCTATGTAGCTGTAATATTAATTTTCCTTAAATAGAATCAAGCTTTTGTTAAAAAAAAGGTTCTATTAGTGTATTGAAGTATACATTGAGCAGGTAGGCCTTCTTTCTTTTCCCCCCTTAGTTTTTTTTTCTCTTCCTTTTTACTATATGTATCTATTCTCTTTTTTCTCTCTTTACTTCTCTTTACGTTTTGTTGATTCTCTGAAGATACATAACTTGGTTCTGTACTGAGTTATGGTATAACTTTTCACATGTTTTCAACAATTTAAGGTTCTTAGGGTCAGTACATTAAAGCAGTTGCAATGATTTCAAAATAGAAAATAGTTCACAGGTTAATCCTGACATTGAAAAATATGTTTGATTTTGCAAATACTTGACCCTCCTCTTCTTTATTATCTATATCGGGGGTCACGTAATGTTTAATTCAGAGTTGGGTGGGGGGCCCTTCCTATTCCACAGTTACATCCCCTTACTTAGGGGTATCTGGGGGGGGTTGGGTGGTCTCCTCACCATACAATGTTTACACACATGAAATAGCTGATTACCTCTTGTGTAGTGAAACTAATATGCTTCAATATAGTACCGGTATGAGGAGGGCGATGGGGTGATAGGAGGAGATTTCCTCTTCTCCGCCCCTTTTTTTTTTTATTTTTATCTTCTCTTTACATTTAATTTTTGCAATTGCTATTGTTTTTGTTTTAGTATCAGATCTGTGTGGATATTTCCTTCCTTGGAAGAAGTTCTTGCTTTTGACCTAATACATTTCGATTTTACTGTATATTTTATATTATGTAAATTTATCCTACAGTTTTTATTGTAATGACTCTATTTTATTTGAAATAAACACAAACTTGAATGAAGAAAAAAAGGTTCTACTAGAGGTAGTAGGAAAAAAAAGTAAATTACTCAATAAATTTTAATGCTGACTACGTAACTAAAAAAATATTTACTATTTAGTAATAATAATACTAATAATACTACTACTACTACTACTAATAATAATAATAATAATAATAATAATAATAATCATTGTCATCATCATCAATATCTATTTAAGCTTAACCCATGTTATTATTTACATGAACTCCTAAATAGACATTCTTGTGGACTTTAGTTTCTGTTTCTATCTATAGTCTGCATCTAAAGTCTGAAAACTTTGGCTGGCTTATTTTAAGAAATCACATTTAAAAGTCCCAACCTAATATAACTGCGGAAGTTTAATTACATTACCTATAAAATAATTTGCCGGAATTGCTAAAAAAAATAAGAATAAATGATGAAAAACATCTGAAATACCAATGCCATCAAAGCACAGGAACCCAATAATAATTACATCAGGGACATACGTTTTACCTGAATGGAAATTGTACCAAGGAAATATGGGCCAGATTCACGTAGATGAGCGGCGGCGTAACGTATCGTAGATACGTTACACCACCGCAATATTTCATCGCAAGTGCCTGATTCACCAAGCACTTGCGATGAAAACCTACACCGGACCTACCGTGCATGCTCCGTTTCCGAACTCCCGCCGTGCTTTGCGCAAAGTGACGTCATTTTTTCGAACGGCGACGCGTGTAGCGTAATTCCGTATTCCCGGACGGCTTACGCAAACGACGTTATTTTTTAAATTTCGACGCGGGAACGACGGCCATACTTTATACAGCAATACGATTGCTGTGTAAAGTTAAGGCACCAAAAAAAACGACTAACTTTGCGATGGGAAACTAGACTAGCGGCGATGTAGCGAACGCGGAAAAACGTCGGGAATCGCCGTAACTCCTAATTTGCATACCCGACGCTGGTTTACGACGCAAACTCCCCCCAGCGGCGGCCGCGGTACTGCATCTTAAGATCCGACAGTGTAAAACAATTACACCTGTCGGATCTTATGGCTATCTATGCGTAACTGATTCTATGAATCAGTCGCATAGATAGAACAACAGATACGACGGCGTATCAGGAGATACACCGTCGTATCTGCTCTGTGAATCTGGCCCTAAGTATTCAACAATTAGGGTTAATGTGATCCTTAGTAAATACATTGCTTTCTGTGCAAGTGTTCCTTTGCTGATGGTAGACGTCCTTTCCATTGAATGTTACATTCTCTACTACAGCTTCAGCTGAATAAGATTTAAGACACAGACAATGTAAGAATTAATGAACTCAAACAGGATTTTTTTTTTAAATGATCAGAACCTAAAATTAATTTCCCTCCTCCCACACACACATTGGGGTTGATTTACTAGCAGAGTGGCTTTTGGAAAATAAGGTGAGCCCATGTTCGTTTTGAATACCCAATCATGTGCAAGGGAAATGTAAAATAAATGATTTTTACTAGTACATGGTTGGGAAAATACACTATACAAAATGAATATTCACTTTGTTAGGTGAATCAGCCCCAGACTCCAGTCATTGGATGTGCAGGAGGATCTCTGCTGTATGTGAATATTCTGAACTCAGACTCTGGACTGCTAGTAGAAAACAATTGGGAATGAGATAATCCAGTCTGCCTGATTGGTCTTTTGTGCCATAATTATGTGCTGAAAATATATGGCCTTGTTTATATCTGATAGAGTGTCTAATTGTCTCCAGATTCTAGAATTGTGTGTAATATTTGACAGTTGACACATTTATTCTTTGTTGGAGATCTGTAGTATTGGGTAACTTACTAAAGCGAGTAAAACTTTCCACATCCTTATAATGATTAAAGCGGGGGTTCACCCAAATTTTTTTTTTAACATTAGATTCAGGCGAGTTGTTAGAAGCACAATCGGGTGTTTTTTTTAAAATCGTTGCCGTACATACCGTTTTATAGATATATGTTCTCTGCGGCTTCTGGGTATAAGCTGCGTGACTGGGCGTTCCTAATTGATTGACAGGCTTCTGACCGTCGCATACAGCGTGTCACGAGTTGCCGAAAGAAGCCGGACTGCGAGTCGGCTCTATAAGGCGCCTGCACACCGACGTTCGGCTTCTTTCAGCAACTCGTGACGCTCTGTATGCGATGGTCGGAAGGCTGTCAATCAATTAGGAACGCCCAGTCCCACAGATTATACCCGGAAGCCGCAGAGAACATATATCTATAAAACGTTATGTACGGCAACGATTTAAAAAAAAAAAACACCCGATTGTGCTTCTAACAACTCGCCTGAATCTAATGTTAAAATAAATTTTTTGGAGTGAACCCCTGCTTTAAAGTTAATATATTTTTTTATGTTTGTATTCAATGTATTTTATATTATTACAGGCATAACTCATTTTTAAGTACACAATGGGGTTTCTTTACACAAGCTGTAAAGTGCAAAATCAGGCTCACTTCTGCATAGAAGCCAATGAGCTTCTAACCCCAGCTTGTTCACTTAAGCTTTGGTAATAAAACCTGGAAGCTCATTGGTTTCTATGCAGAAGTGAGCCTGATTTTGCACTTTCCAGCTTTAGTTAATAAACCCCATTGTGTACTTAAAAGTGGGGTATGCCTGTATTTTTTTATTATTATTATTATTATTATCAGTATTATTATTATTATTATTATTATTATTATTATTATTATCAGTATTATTATTATTATTATTATTTCTTTACTCACATTAACATGCAGACCAAGTTGAGCAGTAAAAGTGACAGTAGCAAGGTTTGGGGACAAACTAGATCACTGACAAGGGTGTTTGAGTGATTTTAGTAATTTTTTTATGTTTTAAAAGACTTATACTATGGAAATAAAAGGTGACTATAGTAAGCCTGTAAAAATAAAACAATGAATTCATATGCTGAATGCTATCACTACATGTTTTAGCCACATACAATTATCAAAACACAACATTTTTGACAATGGAGATCCTTTCATACTATTTTGATCTCCTTGGTTCATTGAGGACCACATATATTAGACTATCTAATCCATAACTCTTTCAGTAGGATCTTACCTTTTCACACTGTTCTTCTAGTATTGTTAGATGTTTTTGCACTTTGATAAGAAGTTACAGTTTTACTTTCGATTGTGTATTTTCAATACATAAATACTTCCACTGTCTATTCACATATTTCTGTTATTTTAGATGATGAATGTCAATGATGAAAAATGCTTCTAAATTCCAAGCAGTTTACATGAAAATATAAAAACAAAGAGATTTCTCTCACCCTGATTATTGAGTATTAGAAGAATCCTGAAAGCTGTGTAAATATCGTGCCTACGGGTAAACCATCTATTTTGTGTGCAGATTTTATGCTAGATGTTTTATTTGTGTGCAAACATATAACTCATAGAGTAGGAATAGAGAGCTGCTTAACTAAACACAGTCACACTATATATTTATGTAAACTGCATCACTTAGGGTTCACTCACTAACTGAACCATGCCCCAGTTTACTTGTCCCCACTCCCCCCGCTGGTCTGCACTCACACTGGACTATAAGGAAGTGTTCCTGGGCACACTTATGTCATCCATACCACAGTGATCACTTCTTCTGTATACAGTCGTCTATGGGCAATTCGGTTTGCACTCACACTGAAGAAAACCATACCGGACCACAAGTGAAACATGCCCAGGACTACCTCTTCCAATTGGAGAGCTTAACTGATCCCGTGCACGGTTTGAAGCACTTACACTACACAAATGAACTGGACCAAGGGGACAAACTGCATCCGGGACAGGTTAAAAATTGCCAGTGTGCATGCACCCTTAGGCCTCGTACACACGACCGAGGAACTCGACGGGCGAAACACATCGTTTTCCTCGTCAAGTTCCTTGTTAGGCTTGTCGAGGAACTCGACAAGCTTGCTTTGCGTACACACTGTCAAGACAAAATCTCCTCGTTCTCAAACGCGGTGACCTACAACACATACAACGGCAGGGGAAGTTTGATTCCACTGGCACAACTCTTGGGGCTGCTTTTGCTAATTTCATGTTACTGCGTGTTAAATAAAAGTTTGGTAAGAGACGATTTGCACTTTTCAGTCTGTTACAGCTTTAAAAATGTGTTATCTCCATTACAAAAGCTACTTTTACTCCCGTCTCATACTTTATTCTGAGCATGCGAGGGTTTCTTAGCATACACACGCTCGAGTTTCTCGTCGGAAACCAGCCCGACCAGGAACTCGACGAGCCAATTTGAGACTCCCGTCGAGGAAATAGAGAGTTTTTCGACAGTTTCCGCAACGAAAATGTACACACGACCGGTTTCCTCGGCAAAAAAATATCTCCCAGCAAGTTTCTTGCTGGTTTTTGCAGAGAAACTCGGTCATGTGTACAAGGCTTTAGATGGCTGTGCAAGACCAGACCTCATTGCCCAACATTTCTGGACTACATGGGGCTGGCCTGGTTTACAGCAGATATAGCCATGCAAGTTGATGGCATTTAGTATCTGGGATGGTGGAAGACTTCTTGGGTTCACACTAGCTGAGGCCATGACTCACAGCAGGGGTTCGGTGCATCCCTGTTCTCTGTTTTAGGAGTAAACCAGGACCGAATTTTTGCCTGAATTTGGACCTGAAACGGAGCCAAAGATGCACAGGACCCTTTTCCAGTTCAGACCTCAGCCGCCCCGGAGATGTGAGAAGCAGCGCCATTGAGAGCTGGCCACAGTCTTCTATCATGCGAATTTGATGTGGGGAAATCTGCATCCAAAAGTGTGAACCCAGCCTTATTTACCTTGTAAAACAACCCATTCAGTTTAAAATTGAAAAGAAAGGCAAAACATGTTTGCATATATATATATATATATATATATATATATATATATATATAAACATTTTTTTAAATAAATGATCACATTCCCTCTGTTCTCAGCTGCATAAGAGCTGGGGGGAGGAGAAGCATCAGCACACTGAGCTTCCCAGTAAGTGGCTTTGATCACTGGAGGACAATACACTGAGATCCCAGCATAGCTAGAGAACTGACCATAATGTGCTCTCCTGCTTAATGTGGTCAGTTTTTAATAGGAAAGCAGAGGGACTAGCAGGAACACCGGGGTTTTTTTTACATAAAGGAAGCAATACAAAGAGAACAGGATACGTTCTCATAAAGTACTTTGTACAGCAGGCACATATCAGGAACATGAAGAATTGGGGTAACAAACACTTTAAAGCTGACTTGCAGGCAACAGACCATTGGATAACATGTATGGTAGCTTTTTTTTACCCCCCAAAAGAATTGCCTATCTGTTCACCTAGTCCTTAGATTTATATTGTTATGTTAGAAAGCAAAGCTACATTGGTGACTTGAGTTTTCTCTGTTACAGTCAAGTAACCAGGTCACCCCTCTGCCCCCAGCTTGTGAATGGACAGTTAAGGAGCAGCAACAGACGGATGAGATCACCTCTCTGCTATCTCCTCCTGTAAGCATGTTCCCTGTCAGCATATGTGAATGCAGGACACCTGATAGGCCTGTAATACTGCCCTCCTCCTCTCAGCCTGATTGCTGCTGTATAGGAGATTACAGAAAGGCGAAACACATCAAATTTTGCAATTAAAAATAAATGTAATATTTTTTATAAAAATATAACCATATCATTATTGTTTTTATATCTGCCTGAAGTTCACCTCTGTATCAGAGCTACAGTATCATGTGCCATATTGGTTTTATACATCTTCATCACTGATTACATCCACTAGCATGTGAGACAGCAACAAGATTTTGTCTTTGGCGACTTGCATGGCTGTGATCCGGTTCTGTCCCTGACCTGTTTTATTGTGGAGGGGAACCCTGTGTGTCCCACTCTGACCCTTATATATGACAACGGTGCACAGCCATGTTATTTTAGAACAACCTCTCCTGCACTTCCCCTTGGGAACAAATTGCTTTTGTACTATGATGGTGGTCTTGTCATTTTTTAAGGCAACCAAAATACATTCATACATTTATACACTGTTTATTTTTGTATTTTTAGTTTTAAATACAGATCTGTCATTTATGTAATGAATGAATTAAAGACATTTGTAAGGAAGTTATCAGTAGGTTTAATCACTTTACAAAATACTTTATTTATATTTTGAGTTTGCTTAAGGCCCTCGTTGAAACCTGTGTGTTTTTTATGTATTTCACAAAAAAAAAAAGTCCTGCTTGCTGCATCCTTGATGTGCTTTTATGAAAATGCATGTCATGTAGAGTTTAATGGTAACACACCTAAAATGCATGTAAAATGCATCTAAAACCCAACACACCTAATGCCGCGTACACACGATCGGTCCATCCGATGAGAACGGACCGATGGACCGTTTTCATCGGTTAACCGATGAAGCTGACTGATGGTCCATCACGCCTACACACCAACGGTTAAAAAAACAATCGTGTCAGAACGCGGTGACGTAAAACACAACGACGTGCTGAAAAAAATGAAGTTCAATGCTTCCAAGCATGCGTCGACTTGATTCTGAGCATGCGTGGATTTTTAACCGATGGTTGTGCCTACTAACGATCGCTTTTTCCCCATCGGTTAAATTTAAAACAATTGGGCTTTTTTTTAACCGATGGCGCCCACACATGATCGGTTTGGATCGATGAAAACGGTCCATCAGACCATTCTCATCGGTCTAACCGATCGTGTGTACGCAGCATAAGATGCACTGCACAGATGTAAACCAACCCTAAAACCAAACTTGGCCTGGTATGATCAAGGCATCCTGTATTGTTTTATTTACAGGTACCAGCTGATTTTGGATGAAATAAATGGGGTTGATTTACTAAGCAGTATACACAGTGCTTATAGGGAGACAATACAGTAACAATCAGGGCTGACGATAAGGCAGAACAACCAGTTCTGTTGTACTGGGCCCAGGCCCCATCAGCTAAACAGGGGGTCCCAGTGCAGCTTTATTGTTCATTTCTGCCTAAATGAATAAATGGATTTTACCACACCACACCCTCACTCCTACTTGCTTACCAGGGCTTAAAAATGACATTTCCCTAGGCCTCATCAGTTTAACAGAGGGGCCCAGGAGGTGGGGGCAGAGGAAGGCCATTTTTTCCATTTTCGGGGTTTAGGTAGTCAGTGCTGCATTTCCGCTGCACCCAGGTGGGGAGCCCCGTCAGGAGGGCTGTATGGGTATGGGGCCCCACGATTTCTAACAGCAGCCCGGGTTACAATACAATTCAATACAAGATGGATTAGGAGGACCCAGCATGTGAGAATCTAAAAATTTCAGCTATATATTAGCAATAGTAAAATCTGTCAGAATAAAAGCTCAAGTGCCCTGTTAAACTTGGCATTAAGCTGTAAAGACATTATGAAAATATAGCAATGTTTGAAAAGGCTTTCTTTTCCTTATGGCTTGTGACTAGGATTGTATTAGTTTGAGACATTCACAAAATATTACATTCCGGGCATCACCACCAAGGCTGCTTCTGTTCTAATACAATGTGGTTGATTTTGTAAAGCAGTAAGAATGTACATGCAGGCAATAAAGCTTAGCCAAATATGTGTTTTTATTTAAAAAAAAAGTTTTTTTTTCTGCCTTGTTCGAGATCAAATGACTAAAGAGAATACAGCTTTATTTTATTCTTCAAAGGGGCTTGTAAAGGCTCGTTTTTTATTTTCTAAATAGGTTCTTTAAGCTAATGCATTGTTGGTTCACTTACCTTTTCCTTCGATTTCCCTTCTAAATGTTTTTTTTTCTTTGTTTTCTTTTTCTGAATTTCTCACTTCATGTTCCTCCTCAGTAAGCTGTTCTGACTGACTTTCCACCGCTCGGATGATGGTGCAAAGCTTACTGAGGAAGAACAGGAAGTGAGAAATTCAGACAAAGAAAATTTTTTTTAGAAGGGAAATCGAAGGAAAAGGTAAGTGAACCAACAATGCACTAGCTTAACCCCCCTGGCGGTATTCCAGAGTCTGACTGAGGGTTACATTTCTGTGCTGCGATCGGTAACTCCGAGTCAGACTCGGGCTCACCTCACTGAATCCACAGGCATGGTTTACTTGTCCCTGGATCCAGTGATGCCACCGCGATGTGTGAGCGAGCGGGTGTTCGCTCAATTCACACAGTGCCTCGGTGTGCCGCCGAACTCCGTTCCCTGCGACGTTTTACGACGCACGGGGGCGGAGAATGGCGCCAAATTCAAAAAAGTAAATAAACACCTTACATACAGTATACTGTAATCTTATAGATTACAGTACTGTATGTAAAAAATACACCCCCCCCCCCCTTGTCCCTAGTGGTCTGCCCAGTGCCCTACATGTTCTTTTATAAAATAAAAACTGTTCTTTCTGCCTGCAAACTGTAGATTGTCCATAGCAACCAAAAGTGTCTTTTTATGTCAAAAGTGATTTTAGAGCAGCTAGAAAACAGCGATAATAAATTATAATCACTTGCAGAATTGTGCGATAGCGATTTGTGGGGAAATTCGTCTTAAAAAAATTAAAGTAATGACAGCGACAATTCTGCAACTGAGCAAATTTCAGTGATTTTGAGTTGATTACATTATTGAATAATTTTTATTATAATTATATTATTATTTGTTATAATTATTTATAATTATTTATTATATTATAATTTATAATTTTGTTTTAAAAAAAATGTCATACCCGGGATGCCTACTAGACTCTTGTTTGGTCAGATTTAAGTGAGTTATTCCTAAGAATTACAGGCCTACAGTAAAAAAACGCCAAATTTCCTTGCAAATAATGGTACCGCTTTCAGCACCTAAAATCTGAAATAATCATACCGCCAGGGAGGTAAAAGGAACCTATTTAGAAAATAAAAAACATTTACAACCCTTTTAAGCTTAGTTTAGTAAGTTAACACTCTCTGCTGCTTTTATAAATCGACCCAAATGTTAATGTATGTGGTAAGTGCAGGCACCTAGCATAATCAGCTCTCAGGACCCCTTTATACCTTTGTATGCTTTAGGCACATGTTGCATTAAGGCAGCCCATTCATTTTTAAAGGTCCCTCAATGCAAAAAAATGGCCATACTTGCGTTGTTGCATAATAGCACAGGTTGAGAATAAATGCTGCAAATTATGGTAAGGTGATTTGTGTTAAAAAGCACATTTTAATTCTTGATACCCTAACAAGTTATAGTGCCAGCCTCAATGATTTCACTATTTAAACCAGCCTTTCCCAACCTTTTTACACTTTTGAAAAAATGCTAAAGTCTTGGGGAACCCCTGCTAAAACCAATGCATTGGTGGTCAGTGAGATAAATGCCCCTCCTTACAATAGTGTTTCAGAATGCCACTCTTACAGACAGCAAAAAAGATCATTGGTGCCGCTGACTCTGCCAAGTAGCATTGGCCCAGGAACTGTGCAGTAACCATCAAATTGGAGGTCAATCAGCCACAGCTCAAATAAGCTAGCATCCTCTGAAGAAACTCGAGGGTTGCATAGAACCCTGGTTGAGAATGGTTTATTTAAACTAATTGCTTGCAGGGCAATTATTGTTATCAGAACAAAGCCAGTGCAAGAGTTTTTGTCTACTTAGCCGAAGGTACATTTTAGCCCCCTATGTGATAGCATATGGGTGACAGATTCTCTTTATGGAGACAACCGGGGTCTACTAGACTCTGGATGCTTCCTCTCTAATCCTCTGCAGCTGATGGAACTTAAACCGTGTTTGGTTTCCCCAGCACTGATCCCGGAGAAAGACAGCTCTGGTCCAATAAGTGACATCATACATGTCACTTCCTGTTCTGTGTAAAAGAGAGAGGCTGAGCTCTTGCCGGTCCTCCCAGTAATGCCCGCCATGACAGCTGCGGTCCAGGAAATGATGTCATACACGTCACTTCCTGGTCTGTGTACAAGAGGAAGGCTGAGCTACTGCCGCTCTTCCTAGCAATGCCCACCATGAGAGTTCCAATCCAGGAAGTGAGGGTATACACCTCACTTTCTGGTCTGTGTACAAGAGGGAGGCAAAGTTTCCGCTGCTCTTCCCAGCGATGCCTGCCATGACAGCTCCCATCCAGGAAGTGATGTCATACACATCACTTCCTGATCTGTGTACAGGAGTGAGGCTGAGCTCCTGGGGCTCTTCCCAGCAAAGCCCGCTATGACAGTTCCGATCCAGGAAGTGAGGTCATACACATCACTACCTGGTCTGTGTACAGGCAGGAGGGAGGCTGAGCTCCCAATGCCCTTCCCAGTGACGCCCGCCATGACATCTCTGAGTCCGAACGTGGGACAGCAGAGCTCGATGAACATGGCGGAGGGGAGGAGGCACATCACAGCTGTGGTGGAATTGATAGGTTGCTTCATGGCCCCTTGCATCTCTTCCACATGACAAGCCCACAGTCCGCTTCACTAAAGTGAACACATGTTTTTTTATACGCTATAGTGACCGGTAGTTTGTAAAAACACGTCTGTAGCACTGTAAAAATCTGAATTCCCAGAAAGTGGTTGGGGATTCGGATTTTACTGCCCCTCCCCTATCCTGGCACCCTAAGGCACTTTTCCTTGTCCTATCAAGCCAACCTGTTTGAATTTTTGTCACGTAAGATTACAAGTAAATGGTGAGGGGAACACATATGGGGAAAGGGCTAATGGGGCCCAGATAATAATGTGTATTGGTAGAGGATATAGACAAAAAAAAGGTGTTTTTAAAGGGCAAAAGGAGTTTGTAAATAGAAAACTATTTTCTGAATTGTTCATTATATTATTTACACGAATTTGTAACAGTAAAAGTGAATTCTTTTGTTACATGTATTTTATTGCACGAAGCCTTACATGCTTTTTATATTCTCTGCATTTTTGCTTCTCATATCTTTAAAGCTGATGTGTAATATTTTCTGTTTCAGGTTGTTCAGCACTCGGTGTCCCCGATGCCAAGGCACCTTGCCACGTTCAGAGCTGGTAATGAGGGTTGGGGAACGAGTCTATCACACTGATTGTTTCAGATGTTCAGTCTGTAGTCGACGGCTTCTTCCGGGTGAGGAAATCAGCCTCAGAGACCAGGAATTATTGTGCGGGGCAGAGCATAACATTCCAGGTATGGAGGGATAATCGCTGTCCTATTGTTTCCACCAAGTAGATGGGTTGATCTATGCATATGTAAATACTGGTTAAAATATTACACTACCTGTTATGGAAATTATATTTACACAACTGTATGTTACTGGAAGCTCAGTTCAAGTCAATTATTAATAATAAATTATTATGTTTACACAATATTTAAGTTGCAGCTCTTCCTCAATGCATAAAGATGAATGAAAATCATTTTTTTGACATTTCAATAAAGATAAAAATAGAAAGGTAACAATGAGACTTGTTTTCGCTTGTGGGCTGGTGTTAATGAGCCCTTAAAGTCTTTGTTGTGACCTTTTAAGATTTTGGAATTAGTTACTTTACAATACAAGCAGCTAGAAAGGTCAGAGGTGGCTTGTTTTACAGCTATTTTTCGACTTGGTAAGAATATAGAAATACTTTAACCACTTGACAACTGGGCACTTAAACACCCTTAATAACCAGACCAATTTTCAGCTTTCGGTGCTCTCACATTTTGAATGACAATAACTCAGTCATACAACACTGTAACCAAATGAAATTTTTGTCCTTTTTTTCCCACAAATAGAGCTTTCTTTTGGTGGTATTTGATCACCTCTGCGGTTTTTATTTTTTCCGCTAATAATGAAAAAAGAACGAAAATTTTGTAAAAAAATGAATTTTTTTTCATTTCTATTATAAAATTTTGCAAAAAATGAATTTTTCTTCATAAATTTGGCCTAAAATGTATACTGCTACATATCTTTGGTTAAAAAAAAAAAAAAATTGGGTTATTATTTAGTCTGGGTGAAAGTTATAGGGTCTACAAGCTATGGTACCAATTACTGAAAATTTATCAATTTGATCACATCTGAAGTACTGACGGCCTTTCTCATTTCTTGAGACCCTAACATGCCAGAAAAGTACAAATACCCCCTAAATGACCCCTTTTTGGAAAGAAGACATTCCAAGGTATTTAGAAAGAGGCATGGTGAGTTTTTTGAAGTTGTAATTTTTTCCCACAATTCTTTGCAAAATCAAGGTTTTTTTTTTTTTTTTTTTTTTTTCCCCACAAAAGTTTCATATTAGCAGGTTATTTCTCGCACACAGCATATTCATACCACAAAATACACCCCAAAACACATTCTGCTATTCCTCCCGAGTATGGCGATACCACATGTGTGAGACTTTTACACAGCGTGGCCACATACAGAGGCCCAACATGCAGGGAGCACCTTCAGGCGTTCTGGAGCACCCAGACCAGTTCTGACATTTCTCTCCTACATGTAAAAATCATCATTTATTTGCTAGAAAATTACATAGAACCCCAAAACATTATATATGCTTTTTTAGCAAAGACCCTAGAGAATACAATGGCGGTCGTTGCAACTTTTTATCGCGCATGGTATTTGCACAGCAATTTTTTGAACGCATTTTTTTGGGAAATAAAACAGTTTTGTGCTTTTTAAAAAAAAAAACATTAAAGTTAGCCCAATGTTTTTGCATAATATGAAAGATGAAGTTACGCCGAGTAAATAGATACCCAACATGTCACCCTTCAATATTGCACACGCTTGTGGAATGGCGCCAAACTTCGCTACTTAAAAATCCCCATAGGCGACGTTTTAAATGTTTTTACTGGTTACATGTTTTTAGTTACAGAGGAGGTCTGGGGCCAAAATGATTGCTCTCGCTCTAACGTTCGCAGCGATACCCCACATGTGTGGTTTGAACACCGTTTTCATATGTGGGCGGGACTTACGTACACATTCGCTTCTGTATACGAGCACGCTGGAACAGGGGCGCTTTAAATATTTATTTTTTATTTTTATTGTTCATTTTACTTTATTTATTTTAGTTTGACACGTTTTTCCCCAAAAATAAATGTTTTGATCATTTTTATTCCAATTACAAGGAATGGAAACATCCCTTGTAATAGGAATATAGCATGACAGGTCCTCTTTACAGTGAGATGTGGGGTCAATAAGACCCCACATCTCACCTCTAGGCTGGGAAGCCTGAAAAAAAACAAAAAAAAAAAATGATCCTGGCTTCGATCGCAGCGGTGAGTCAGAAGAAGCACCGGAGGGCGAAGGGAGTGGGGACGTCCACTTTTGCCTCCCGTAAGAACGATCAAGAGGCGGAACAGCCGCCATGATCGTTCTTATGGTGTAGAGAATCGCCGACTGAAAAAAATGATATCTGAATGATGCCTGTAGCTGCAGGCATCATTTAGATATCCCTGCACAAAGTCAAGGACCTCATATGACGTGGGCGGGAAGTGGTTAAAACACATTTTTTTCCCCAGAGTATTTTCTGGGTATTGCAGAGTATTGGCCGGGGTATTGCAAAGTATTGGCCGGGGTATTGCAAAGTATTGGTGCGGGGGTATTGCAAAGTATTGGTGCGGGGGTATTGCAGAGTATTGTGTGGGGGGTATTGCAGAGTATTGTGTGGGGGGTATTGCAGAGTATTGTGTGGGGGGTATTGCAGAGTATTGTGTGGGGGGTATTGCAGAGTATTGTGTGGGGGGTATTGCAGAGTATTGTGTGGGGGGTATTGCAGAGTATTGTGTGGGGGGTATTGCAGAGTATTGTGTGGGGGGTATTGCAGAGTATTGTGTGGAGGGTATTGCAGAGTATGGTGCGGAGGGTATTGCAGAGTATGGTGCGGGGGTATTGCAGAGTATTGTGCGGGAGGTATTGCAGAGTATTGGTGCGGGGGTATTGCAAAGTATTGTGTGGGGGGTATTGCAGAGTATTGCGCGGGGGGTATTGCGCGGGGGGTATTGCAGAGTATTGCGCGGGGGGTATTGCAGAGTATTGCGCGGGGGTATTGCAGGGTGTTGCGCGGGGGGTATTGCAGAGTATTGCGCGGGGGGTATTGCAGAGTATTGCGCGGGGGGTATTGCAGAGTATTGCGCGGGGGGTATTGCAGAGTATTGCGCGGGGGGTATTGCAGAGTATTGTGCGGGGGTACTGCAGAGTATTGCGCAAGGGGTACTGCAGAGTACTGGCAGGGGGTACTGCAGAGTATTGCGCGGGGGCATTGCAGAGTATTGCGCGGGGGCATTGCAGAGTATGGCGCGGGGGCATTGCAGAGTATGGCGCGGGGGCATTGCAGAGTATGGCGCGGGGTTTTTGCAGAGTATGGCGCGGGGTTTTTGCAGAGTATGGCGCGGGGTTTTTGCAGAGTATGGCGCGGGGTTTTTGCAGAGTATCGCGCGGGGGGTATTGCAGATTATCGCGCGGGGGGTATTGCAGAGGTTAATGCAGAGTATTGCACAGGGAAGGCAGAGTATTGCAGGGGTTAATGCAGAGTATTGCACAGGGAAGGAAGAGTATTGCAGGGGTTAATGCAGAGTATTGCACAGGGAAGCCAGAGTATTGCAGGGGTTAATGCAGAGTATTGCACAGGGAAGCCAGAGTATTGCAGGGGTTAATGCAGGGATGGATGGATCTGTGACTGCAATAGTCACAGATCCATCCACAGCGCTGCTGACACCCCGCGCTCCCCCCTCTCACACTGTATCGATCGGTACAGCGAGAGGAGAGAGGAACCGGCGTCATCAAATGACGCCGGTTTGTTTACCTGTGATCGCGCCGTCATTGGACGGCGCGATCACATGGTAAAAGACCGCGGTTGTCGGTCAATTACCGAGATCTGTGTAGCGCCGGGTCTCATAGACCCGGCGCGCACAGAATTTTCAGTGTGCGCGCCCGAGGCGGCGCGCATTACTGCTTCTGGTGGGCGCCGTTAAATAACGGCGACCCCCAGTTAAGCAACCACCTTGCCGCCGTTATATGACGGCGGCTGGTGGTTAAGTGGTTAAAGTATAACTAAAGGTAAAACTTTTTTTTTTAGTTTTGGATAGAGTGGAGAGGGATTATAATTCTTGTCAATTTGTACTGCTGTCTGTGTCCCCGTTAGGGAGAATCACCTTCTCTATTTTTCCTGTTTACCATTATCATTAAAAGTGAAAGTGAAAGAAAATCCCACATTTTGTGTTGTCTCTAGAAAGGTAATAGAAGTGAAATCTTCCAATGGGGACCATAGTTTTGGTGACCTAGTGGCCCCCAAGGAATTCCCTTAATTTGCAGGAATTTCTTCTCACTTCCTGTTTGGCTATGGGACAAGAAGTAAAGGGAAATCTCCGGAATGGGATACAGATGGTGAAAAAAAAACAAAAAAAACAGACAAGTTTTGCTTATAGTTCTACTTTAATGTCCATAGTCTGCGTAAAGCTGCACATTAAAGTACAACTGTGGTCAGATTATGGGCATTCAAATTTTTACATATTCCTAACAAGCTATTAATAAGCCTTTACTGCCCTCTATAGCAGCAGGCATTCTGGTGCAGTTCATCCTCAAAGTTCACAAAAAATGCACTGTTGTTGGGTTTGATTTACTTAAAAACGAAGGGGTTGATTTACTAAAGGCAAATCCACTTTGCACAACAAGTGCACTTGGAAGTGCAGTCATAGATCTGAGGGGAAGCTCTGCTGATTTTATCATCCAATCATGTACAAGCAAAAATGCTGTTTTTTATTTTCCTTGCATGTCCCCTTAGATCTACAGGGACTCCACTTCCAAGTGCACTTGTAGTGAAAAGTGTATTTGCCTTTAGTAAATAAACCCCAAAGGTTGTTAACGTTATGTTTTTGTAAACATAAACTTTTCTGTTTACTTTGCACAGTGAATGATAGTAAATACGATGAACCTGTGTTCACTTGGAATACCCGATCATGAGCCAAGTTAAATACAAAACCAGGATTTTTTGCTAGCACATGATTGGTTGATTGACCTTGTTCATTATGTCTCAGTGAGCACTCACTTTGCAATGTGAACATCCCTTTACAAAACCAATTTCATCATCTAAGCCAGCCCAGCTGCCCCGCTCCCTTTCTAAACAGTGTCTCAGCATGCTTTTGGCCTAATCTCTGATGTAAACACAGAGCTGGCGCTCTGCCAGGGGGAACGGTGTGAGCTGAGCTGCTGAGAGAGGGACTTGAACAACTTCAGTGCTCTTACTTGTGAACTTTTGGGGTGAACTACTGGACAATGCCTGCGGCTAAAGAGGTCATTAAAGGCCTTTAATGAAGTTGACCTTTAAAGAAAAAATAAATAAATGCAAATTTTTTTTGCAGGTAGAAAAATGTGCATTTACTTTTCTTTCTTTCAGGAGCCTGTAAAAAATTTCAAGTCAGGCTCCTGCAGACTGTCAGTGTAGCTGTCTGCCTATACCTCCAATACGGGAAAGCGGTTATTTCAGTCCAGGAAGCTCAATGGACTATGACAGCGCTCACCAGTGCCCTCTCAGTTCATTGAGAACTACAAGCTGTCAGCCGCAAAGGCTGACAGTACTTGTAGGCATTCATTCACAGAACTTTGTTAATGAACGACACAGCTGTGTAGGTGGAGCCTTACATGGCCGCACTCTTTTCAAATTGGGACAGCACATGCGGGGAGAAGATCCCCGTCCCACTGACACACAGAAGGGGAATAGTGGGGAGAGTCTGCAGGAGTGGAAATATGTTACATATTCCACCCTAAAAATGGGTGGAAAATGTAACATGTTCCCAAAGGTGAACTTATCCTTTAAGATTTTTTTTAAGCTTTGAAAATAAAACCTAGAAGCTGATAGGTTACAATATAGAGTTGCACCAGATTATGTGTGTTCGCCTTTAGTAAATTACACCCAATACAACAAGCTGGACAAGTAGTCTGGTTTATGAATTGGATTATTCTTGATACTATAACAGACACTTAGGGGAATTCGTAAAGGGTGGTGCGCACCACAGATTCCTAAACAGGTATATATATCTGGGGGATGTACTGCCTGTGAAAGTGTACTAAGGCCAGTGCGTCTATACAGACATTCCTCCACTTCCCGCAGTGGCACTTGTCACACAGACAGCGCAGTGACAGGGGAGTTTTGAAGCTGTATGGGTAGAGCCTGACGGGGATTCAGAGACACTAGTTCCCCATCAGGTCCACTTCCTGTGTAATTTACAGCAGGCAGTGGGTGGAACCATAACCATATAGATCACTTCCTGCTGCCAATCACAAGGAGAGGGCAGACCTGATAGGGAAGTAGTGGCTTAGCTTTCTCAGGCTCTGCCCACTGCAATGGTACAGGTTGCTAAGATCCCATTGGTGTTGAAGTTGATGGTGTCCTTAACAACCAGTGACATCTAGGGAAGAGATGGGAGTAGCAGTAGCAAATATGCTGCTGTGCTGCACAGCATACAGGGACGGCACTCTTCCAGTCTCTGTACGCCACCTTAAAGTTTTCATTATTGTGCTCATTAGACCTAAAAAAGAAAAAATAAACATTTTTACTCATCTGAAAATGCCTGTTGCTATGTGGTCCCACGAAATCTGCCTTTCGAATCACCTAGGATTCTGACATCATCTCCCTCTAATGCTCCTGGGAAATGTGTGTCATCATTTCCCAGGATGCAGTGCGCTACCCAATTATCACTCCCCATCCAAGACTTCCAGGAAGTAAGTGCTTGTGGGCTTCACAATGCCCACAAGCAAAATGACAACGGTGTGGAGATAGTTTTATAAACTATCTTTTTTGAATATCTATGCGGATCGGCGGCGGATTGTAAAATAGTAAGTGACCGGATTTATATTATAAAAATGCATGATGAAAGAACATACATTTAAAAAATGCTAATTGTGGTTCGAACCCCGCTTTAAAGTTGGTCTCTATTACCTCTGTTTTCATTATTCACAAATTGGAGGTAATTATTTTAGCATTTGGTGCAGTAATAGTACCACTTAGCAAATCACCTGCAAAGTGTCAGTAAAGGATTGTTTTAATCTGACACAGGCCGTTTTTAAAGGGCCACAGCGTCAGAAAAGTGTTGTTGGGGATTTGTTTGAATTCTCCCAATTGTTACAAAGAATTTTTTCTTACAGTTTTTTTTAATGTGGAATATTTTCTTTCTTCATCCCTTGTTCTTATTGTGTGCAGTACGGTCAACACAGTTTGATTTATTAGTTGAAAATAAATTAGTGAGATGTTTGCCAGTATGGCAATAAAAAGCCATATTGGTATACAAAAAAAGGGTCATGTGGATCTTGTTCAAGAAGATACATATTACAGAGAACAAAACATCAAATGATATGTTGGCAATAATTTTGTACAAAAATGAAAAGTGCTACAAAGTCTTCCAAGATATTGTTTTCATTTAATCAGATCACACTGCATTCTGATACAATCTGATGGGAAGAAAAGCACTAACATTGCAGGAGACAACCAATGAGATTTACTTTCGTTTTCAAACCTGTATTGCATAACAGTGGGAGTAGGTGGATTTCCTTTACTTAAGATTTTATGAGTCTCTGTAATCAGACTTTTCACCCGGATGTTGGCCTGTATTCAGTTGTCGCTGATTGTTGAAATATTTTAAATGAAAAGCTAAACATGATGAGCATTACTTTATAAAATACTGTCAAGTCGCATTCAATTACACACATTCCACTTCACAAAGAACAAAGGGCCAGATCCACAGCCGCCGAGCGCAACTTAACTTTTCAGAGTTAAGTTACACTGCCGCAAATCTCCCAAGTTAGGTGCTGATCCACAAAGCACTTACCTTGAAATTTGCGGCGGTGTAACTTAACTCCGTCCGGCGCAAGGCGTTCCTAATACAAATGGGCGATTCCCATTTAAATTAGGCGCGCTCCCGCGCCGGACGTACTGCGCATGCTCCGTCGGGTGACTTACCCAACGTGCATTGCGCTAACTGATGTCGCTCCGACGTCATTTGCTTAGACGTTAACGTAAATGGCGTCCAGCGCCATTCACGAACGTCTTACGCAAATGACGTAGAGTTGAAAATTTCGACGCGGGAACGACGGCCATACTTAATAGGGCTTAGTCAAATAGGACTCAGCCCTATTTTTACGCGGCGTAACTCGACGTAAACAACGTAGATTTAGCGCGACGGGCCCGTCGGAACGTTCGTGGATCGCCGTAAGTGTTCATTTGCATATTCTAGGCCGGCCGCAATGGCCTCGCCACCTAGCGGCCGGCCTAGAATTGCATCCTTAAGATCCGACAGTGTAATTCAATTACACATGTCGGATCTTCTGCCTATCTATGGTAAACTGATTCTGTGGATCAGTTCCATAGATAGAAACAGGGATACGACGGCGTATCAGTAGATACGCCGGCGTATCCCTTTTGTGGATTACCCCCAAAATGTACAGTCATTGTTAACTTCATACATATTTCCTATAAACCAGCTTTACTCAACCATGGTTCTGTGGAATCCTGGGGTTCCTGGAGAGCTTGCTAGGAGTTCCTTGAGAAAAGAGCTGTGACAGATGGATCTTCTGCCTACACTGACTGCTAATCTACACCGACCACCACTGTAAGAGGCACTTCTACATCGACCACCACTGTAAGCACCACTTCTAAACTGACCAGCACTGTAAGAGGCACTTCTACACCGACCACCACTGTAAGTGGCTCTTCTACATCGACCACCACTGTAAGCACCACTTCTAAACTGACCAGCACTGTAAGAGGCACTTCTACACCGACCACCACTGTAAGTGGCTCTTCTACATTGACCACCACTGTAAGCACCACTTCTAAACTGACCAGCACTGTAAGAGGCACTTCTACACTGACCACCACTGTAAGCACCACTTCTAACTAACCAACAACATAAGGGGTCACTTCTACAATGACCACCACTGTAAGCGTCACTTCTACACTGACCAACAATACAAGGGGTCTCTTCTACACTGACCACCACTGTAAGCGTCACTGACCAACAATATAAGGGGTCACTTCTACACCGGCCATTACCGTAAGGGTTACTTCTACACTAACCAACAATATAAGGCCTCACTTCTACACCAACCACCACTGTAAGCACCACTTCTAACTGATCAACCATCCAAGGGGTAATTTCTACATTGACCAACAAAATAAGGGATCTCTTCTACACTGACCACCACTGTAAGCGTCACTTCTACACTGACCAACTATATAAGGGGTCACTTCTACACTAACCATCACCGTAAGGGTCACTTATACACTGATCAACAATATAAGGGGTCACTCCTACACTGACCATCAATTTAAGGGGTCTGTTCTACAGTGACCAATAATATAAGGGGTCGCTTCTACACCGACCATCACTGTAAGGAGCAATTCTACACTAACCAACAATATAAGGGGTCACTTCTACACCGACCATCATCATAAGCATCACTTCTAAACTGACCAACAACATAAGGGGTCACTTCTACACTGGCCAACAATATAAGGGATCACTTCTACACCGACCATCACCATAAGGGTCACTTCTACACTGACCCACAATATAAGGGGTCTCTTCTACACTGACCAACAATAAAGGGGTCACTTCTACACTGACCAACAATAAAGGGGTCACTTCTGCACTGACCAACAATTTAAGGGGTTGCTTCTACACTGACCAACACAGAAAGCGTCACTTCTACCCTGACCAACAATATAAGGGGTCACTTCAACACTGTCCAACAATATAAGAGGTCTCTTCTACACCGACCATTACCATAAAGGTCACTTCTTCACTGACCAACAGTATAAGGGGTCACTTCTACACTGGCCAACAATATAAGGGGTCTCTTATTTGCTGACCAACAATATAAAGGGTCACTTCTACACTGACCAACAATGTAAGGGGTCTCTATTACATTGATCATCAATATAAGGGGTCTCTATTACACTGACCAATAGTATAAGGGGTCTCTTCTACACTGACCAACAATGTCAAGGGTCTCTTCTACACTGACCAACAATATAAGGGGGTTCTTCTACACTGATTAACAATGTAAGGGGTCTCTTTATAGGTAGACCAACAATATTACAAAAATGTCCACTGTCTGTGTTTCTCTTTTGGCAATTTTTATTATTTGTTAAAGCTGAAGGCCAGGCTTCCTATCTTTTTAAACAGCTCATTTTGGCCAAGCTAGTTCAAACAAAATAGATCCATTGATGGATCTAAAATTTACTGGTTTAACAAGGATGGGTCAAATTTCCATCCATCTATGACCTACATTTTATGCTTAGAAATAGTTTCTGTGTATAGTGAACATATTGGCTCATTAAGTATGCAGACTGTATTTTTGTTGTGTGAGTGTGCTTTGCTGTTTGTCTTATATAGTTTTGGTCTGCCCAGACTGAATGGGAGTAATGCACACTTTCTGTATAAGCTATCCTGTCATCTGACTCATTGTACTCTTGGTCAGTGGTGTATTTAGGTTTTGTGCTGCCCTAGGCCTGACTAAACTCGTGCACCCCCTAATTTAAATATGACCTACCCCTTCTTGTCAAGGCCACATCCCTTGCTGTTTAAGACCCGCCCTTCCCTAAAAAAAAAAGTGTTGCCTATAGTTCTACTTTAGGCACAAAATTCTGCAAATTTTATGGAGAGGACTAAGAAGATATAACCTTGCCAATGGTGCAGCAGAAAATACATAGCACAGTGAGGAAGGTTTGTGGTTCAGGATAATAGGACAGTCAAAATTAGAAGCTCCACCACCCCCCACAGTTGCGGAATGCTGTCCGGAAGCAGTGCGGCTGCTTTATGGGGGCACTAGACTAATTTGCCTCTCTGTCCTGTATGCCCCATAAGACTGGCGCTACACTAACAGTGTAGCGCAAGCCGGCGGGGACTCTTTCTGTGCTGCCCCAGGCCTGGGCCTTGTTGGCCTAGGCCAGGATACAGCCCTGCTCTTGGTGCATGTTGTCATTAAATGGAGACTTCACAAATATTAATATTAGGAATCTTCGTGGAAATATTGAACAGCAAGTGAGCAATAATGTGAAACTATCACGATCAGAATTTTTTTAAAATAATGAGCAAGTATTTGGTGAAAATATATTTTTCCTCTAAAGAACTTATTGCAGCTTGCATGCATGTTATTGGTATTATTATACAGGATGTATTACGTTGTAATTATTGGTCAGTAAAGGTGTATTGACATACTGTATAATATAACTTGAGTACCATACACTTTTATTTTGACAGATGTGTAAAACACAGTGGGATTGATTTACTACAGGACTAAAGGCTCACTTAGCAAAGAGAATATTAACCTCTTGCTGTCCACATAA
This sequence comes from Rana temporaria, assembly GCF_905171775.1. NCBI lineage: Eukaryota > Metazoa > Chordata > Amphibia > Anura > Ranidae > Rana > Rana temporaria. The sequence continues at coordinate 102,164,978 of NC_053491.1, read as the reverse complement.
TGCATTTTCTTTAATTCCCACATGCGTCCATGGATGGCTGGGGTTTTGGTATTGAGAGCACACTCACTGTGGCGTGCTTTCAGCACAGTGACCAAGCTGTCATAGACATAGCGACAGCCAAATGTAACCAGTGGTCATGTGATAAGTCCTCCTGGGCATAAAGACCCGTGCTGCTGTGCCACACTGTAACCTTTTAGTTTTCAATTAGATCTTTATCGAAATATTACAAAGTCACAGTTCGTGGGATGCGGTGGTGTGAACTGGCCATGATAGAGAACAGGGCCATTTCCCTTATCTATGCAATGGGACAGGGTTGGGCAATAGACATGTGCAGAACGGAAACATTTGTTTTGCTTTGTTTTGGATAGATTTGTTATATTACTAATTTTGTTTAGTCGATTCATTTTCAGAATACGTTTAGCTTTGTTTACCTAAATTTAGTTTTGTTTATTGATTTTCGAACGAATTCCACATTTTTGGAATGATTCGAATTCGGATCAGTCGAAAAATGATCGACTTCCAATTCTGTATGAAGAATTGCTGGTTGTTAAGGAGTGGGCTTGGGAGGCTGGCCGCCGCATCCTTAACAACCAATGACTCGTGGATGGGGACAAGGGCCTCTTCCTCACAACCTTGGGCGGTGGTTGCTGGGGTCTGTGGCCGGAGGGCTTTTCGGAATCTGGGGGGCCCCAGATCCTGCCCCAATCTGAATGAGTATGGAGTACATAGTACTGTCAGCTCCTCCGTTGGACATTTCTTAAATAGCTAAGGGCGGGACTACCGATGACCTCACCAGGTGGCCCCACCTCCTTGCGATGTCATCGACCGAGGCATACTGGGTTATTGACATCACAAGGGGTTGGGGCCACCAGTTGACATCACTGGACGACTCCGCCACTTAGTTATTTAAGAATGTCAGACGGAGGAGCAGGCAGATGTCAGGAGCCCTCGATGAGACTGGAGGGTTTTTTTTCCGGGTCCGGCGATGTGACAAGCATCATGTTTGATGATGGATTTACATCAGGGGGTACCCCACCCTGTTTTTTTTCTATTGCCTGCATTCTTTTGTTTACATTTCAGCTCTCAGCGGGGAAGCCCACCGACAGCTGTTATATCATCGGTTGTTAAGGACGCAGTGGCCAGCTTTCTGGTTCGCTTCTTACCAACCAGCTATTCACACAGAATTTTAATCGGTCTATCATTTTTCAACCGATCGGAATTCGAATCGTTACAAAAACGTTTAATTTGTTAGAAAACAAATATACCAAACAAAATTATACAAATTCAACTAAATTCGTTACTATTTCATTCGGAGAGTCTGATATATCCGAATCTCCGAATAACCAAAACTGTGTACAAATTTATGTTTTGACTGAAACGAATTGCACGTCTATTGGATAAGCCTGGCTAGTGCAGCCCAAAGCATCTGGTATGAATGGGGTCTTACTTTGTTTTGTTAACAATCTCTACTCCTTTAGTTAATTAAGCCTACTACATTCCCATTTTCTCCTTATACATGTAATGGATCAGTTCTATAAGAAAATCCTCAATTCACTGTCCATTCTTTGTGTTCCAGAAAATGGCAGATCCTCTTCACATAGGTCTCATATCCATAAGCAGACCGAAAAGACAACGAGAGTACGGACTGTTCTGAATGAAAAGCAGTTACACACACTACGAACGTGCTACGCAGCCAACCCTCGACCGGACGCCTTGATGAAGGAGCAGCTTGTAGAAATGACTGGGCTCAGCCCGAGGGTGATCCGGGTCTGGTTTCAGAACAAACGCTGTAAAGACAAGAAGAGATCCATCTTCATGAAACAGCTACAGCAGCAGCAACAAATCAGCGACAAAACGGTAAAATATGGTTATGGTCAATAGTCGGACAAGATTCATGCTGTATATGAAGTGTCAGGGATATTTTTATGCTGCGATTGTGATTTGGGATTTCTCCAAACTCATTGATCAAGAAATGGGATGCTCACAATCATTGCAATGCTCAGTAATATTGCTGATTAACTCTTTCATACAGCAACAGAGTGGCATATGTCTGGGTTTGGCCTATAATGCTTGTCACACATTCTACAATCATTCATTTTCACTGTAATTTAAAGCTGAAATCCAGGCAGATATAAAAGGCACAAATTAATATTTTAATGATGTATTAATGAATACAGAGCCATTCATTAATACATCATTAAAATATTTTTTTTTGTTAATGCAAGCAGTATAATTTGACTTGGAATCTGCACCTTGCAAACCCCTGTACAGTAAGGCTGGTCATACATTATACAATTTTCTTATTCAATTTTCCTTTAGATTTACCAAAACCATATAATATGAGGTCAAATCTAAACACTTTTAATGTGTATGCAATCAGGTAGGCCCTTGCACTACATAGTTGAAGGTAAATATAAAGAACATTGAATAAGAAAATTTAATAATGTATAGATAGACTTAAGCCACGTACACATGATCTGATTGTTTGCAGGGGACTGTCTGTTGACAGATTGTTGTCCTAAAATCTGACCGTTAGTACGTTCCTTCTGACAACTGTTGTCCAACTTTTGGCCAACAAATGTTGGATGGCAGTCTGTTGTCTGATTTTGGTATCATCAGAATTAATGCTCACTAAACACGAAATTAGCAGAAGGGGCCAAAAGGGTGGCGCGCAAGAGCTGAAATTCCTCGTAGTACTTCACTACGTTCATGTTTGTTGGCCGACAATTGTGTACCGTTAGTAAGGAAGACAAGATCCTGGCACACGCCCTTTGGACAAAAATCAGACACTCGGTTGGCCAACAGTCGGATTGTGTGTATGAGGCTTGATGCCGCATACACACGACCGTTATTCATGTCATGGAAAAAAACAAAGTTTTTCTCGACGTGATTCCTCTCAAGCTTGCCTTGCATACACACGATCGTGAAAAAAAATGCTTTGAGCAAAGCGTGGTGACGTACAACACGTATGACGGCACTAGAAAGGGGAAGTTCCATTCGAATAGCGCCACCCTTTGGGCTGCTTATGCTAATTTCCCATCTCATAACTTGCTTCTGAGCATGCACGTTTTTTTCCCCCTCGTTAAAGCGTACACACGATTATTTTTCACAACGTGAAAAACAACAACGTGACAAACTACGAGAAAAAATAGAGCAGGCTCTAAATTTTTAACGGACATTTTTCTCGTCGAGAAAAATGCTCTGGAGCCTACACAGGACCGTTTTTCATGCCCAATTAAAAAAATGAAATTTTTCTCATCATGAAAAACGGTCGTGGCATTAGGCTTAGGCCTTGTTCACACCATGATTTATTCTACACCTGTCTCTGCTAGCACACAAGGAAAACAATTGTTCTATATGTTCCCTGTTCACATCACAACACTGGTATCACATGTGGATTTGCAATGTGTATGTAGTTTTCTGCGCAGAAAAAAACGGATGCATATCTCCCAACTTTTGGGGATAGGAACAAGGAACACCAATCAGCAAAAGTATGTTGGCATAGGACACACTCCCTGCCACACCTCTTTAAAGGAGAATTATACAAAAAAAACACAAGTGCTTTTTACCACTGTTATTCTTTTATACTAGCTTTTTGAAATATACAAATGCAGCAATTTAGAAATTGGATGAAAGGTTTAGCACTGGAAAACACTTTTTGAAAGATAAATCGTACATTTTATTTACAACTATATAGATCAGATTAAAATGAGGGACAAATGAGGAGGAAAGAGGGACAGAGGGTCATTGTTCCAAATTAGGGACAGTCCCTCAAAAATCGGGGACAGTTGGGAGCTATGCTGATGTTACATCAACATTGTGGTTTGAACAGGGCACATAGAGAACAATTGTTAAAACTTACTGTTTTAGAGAGCGATCTTCTGCGCCGCTTCCGGGTATGGTCTTCGGGACTGGGCGTTCCTATTTGATTGACAGTCTTCCGACGGTCGCATACATCGCGTCACGAGTAGCCGAAAGAAGCCGAACGTCGGTGCGGCTCTATACGGCGCCTGCGCACCGACGTTTGGCTACTTTCGGAAAATCTTGACGCGATGTATGCGACCGTCGGAAGCCTGTCAGAAGACTGTCAATCAAATAGGAACACCCAGTCCCGCAGCCCATACCCGAAAGCGGCGGAGAAGATGTATCTCTAAAACGGTAAGTACGGCTTTGATTGTAAAAAAAACACCCGATTCCCCTTGACAAAACGAGCCTCAATCTAATGTTTAAAAAAAAGGTTTTTAGGTGAACCTCCACTTTAAGGAATTGTTTACTTGCTCGCCATACATGTAAAATAGTTTTTGTCTTTTGTCTATTTCTTACATTCTTCCTGTCTTTTCAGAGTCTTCAAGGGTTAACAGGAACGCCACTTGTAGCAGGAAGTCCCATCCGCCATGACAGTGCCATGCAGGGAAATGCAGTAGAGGTACAGACCTATCAACCTCCCTGGAAAGCGCTCAGTGATTTTGCATTGCAGAGTGACTTGGATCAACCTGCATTTCAGCAGCTGGTAAGGATAAAACATGTGATAGAGAAATATAGGCACAATGTCTTTCACACAGGGCTTTATCTATGGGGCTTAGATATATGTGAGTGTATGATGGCAAGTCACTAAAATGAAAATGTATTGATTTGTAAAAATAAAAAAAAACATCATACACAAGATGCGTAATGATTGGTTTTCCCGGTCTGAAAAAGTCAGATATGAGTTTTTGGATGGGAATTCTGACCGTGTGTATGCTCCATCTGACTTTTTCTGTCGGAATTTCCATCAGCAAAAGTTTGAGAGCAGGTTCTCTAACGTTCGTCTATATGGAATTCCGACACACAAAAAAATACGCATGCTCAGAATGAATCAGAAAAGCCGAACTGCCTATTGAACTTCATTGATCTCGGCTCGTCGTACATGTTGTATGTCACTGCATTCTTGTCTGAAAAACCATCCAAGGTTTTTCTGACAGGAAAACCGATCGTGTGTAGGCAGCATAAGATGCGTAACATTCAGTAGAAACCGTAACGTTGAAAGTAAAAGTGAAACCTCTGAGGATAAAAATACGGGGGCAGGCTCCAGGGCAGTTCTGTTGGTCTTGGCTTAAAGGAGTTGTAAAGGAAAATGTTTTTTCACCTTAATGCAATATATGCTATAAGGTGAAAAAACATCTGATGTTGCCGCCCCCCCCTGAGCCCCGTTATTCTTACCTGACCCCTCGAAAGTCCCGCGCGGTCCTGATATTCTCTTCGCCGCTCAGCCTGGCTAGCGTGGATGGATTGAGAGCAGCGCAGTCATTGGCTGGCGCTGCTGTCAATCACATTCAGTGACGCGCCGAGGGGCGGGGCCGAGTGATACTGTGAGCAGCTATGGCCGCTCGCTGTATCACGGGAGCGCGCCCACAATTAGTGACCACCATGCGAGCTCTCGCATGACTGTGGTGACTAATTGCGGGGAGGACCGAGACAGCCGCCGAGGGACCCCAGAAGACATGGATCGGGGGCACTCTTTGCAAAACGAACTGCACAGTGGAGGTAAGTATGACATGTTTGTTATTTAAAAATTTCCTTTACAAACCCTTTAACTCCATAGTGAGTCATTGAGCATGAGACAGGCATGCAGGGTGGAGTGTAAACCTGTCAGATTTCACAGCCAGCACGCTTAATCCAGGTCAGTAACCCACTACATAGCGAATCCAGATCATCTGGATGACAGCTCTAGAATCTAAACCTTGTAGACACACATTGGCATTAGTAGCTGCCACAGTCCCTTTAGGAAAGCAGTGTACTGAAATACATGGATTGGTTAACTGCAACCCTGTCTTGGGGCAAAGTGGCAGTACAGTATGTGCTTGGTCAACTTCAGTTATTTTTAGAGAAAGAGTTCAATGTTACCCTGGGTTGTATGTTCAGCCGCCAGGGGAGCAGCCTTGAGTTTTCTCTGTCAGTGATGTGATGTTACTGGCCTTGTTTTTCAGTGTGCTTTATGTTGCGTGTCTGAGACCTTCCACCCTCCCCCTTCCAGGGAGGATATACACTATATTGCTTTACACGCAAATTAACTTTAATGGCATCCCAGTCTTAGTCCGTAGGGTTCAATACTGAGTTGGCCACCCTTTGCAACTATAACAGCTTCAACTCTTCTGGGAAGGCTGTCCACAAGGTTTAGGAGTGTGTCTATGGGAATGTTTGACCATTCTTTCAGAAGCGCATCTGTAAGGTCAGGCACTGAGATTAATGTGAGGAGAAATGTCTTCTCCTCACTGTGCATGCAGATGAACTCACACCTGCCAATTCTGTGCAAGCTCTGCACTGGTGGTGCCCGATCCTGTAGCTGAATCAACTGTAGGAGATGGTCCTGGCGCTTGCTGGACTTTCTTGGGCGCCCTGAAGCCTTCTTCACAAATGCAGTGGAAATGTTTTCATGGCAAAGGGGGACTTTGCAATTAATTGCAATTCATCTGATCACTCTTCATAACATTTTTGAGTATATGTAAATTGCCATCATAAAAACTGAGGCAGCAGACTTTGTGAAAGTTAATATTTGTGTCAAAACATTTGGCCACAGCTGTGTATATTGCTGAGTTTTGGCCTTTTCTAGGCCATAAAAGTTGTTGAGTTTTGGCCTTTTCTGAGGCAATATTCTCAATAGGACATGCAGACACAATCCTAGAATATTCAATGTGCTGCAGAGTACGACATGAACATATATCTATGGCTCTACTGAGCGTAAAGGTACACAGAGGTAGAAGTAGGAAAGCGGGCAAGTGGCAGATGCCAGCTTATCAAGGTAAAAAGCAAATTGCATTTGAAACTGTTTTTCTAATTTCTCTGATCAATCGTTCCCCCGTAAAGTGATGCGCCAGAGGTGTTTGCAGGAGCTCAAAGACATAAGATCACCACCTGAACTGATCATCTCACGTCTGTCGATACCTGACCGCAGGGCTCACATAGGAGAGCTTTATTGCCAGTGATCCTGTCAGATAAGAGAATCCTCTTCTAAAATATGTGGCACACCTGATGGGATCAGGACCTTCTATCTAACATCTTCCAGTGGAATAATGTGGAGTTCCTATCAGACAGGAGTGTGCATGCTGCAATTTTCAGTTTGATTCTGCCTAATGCATACATAAAAAAATACGGCCATCTATATCAGTCATATAGCACTACAAACAGTCATCTATAAAAATCCTTTATAATACTAATAATAATTATTATTATTATTATTAGTATTATAAAGGATTTATATAGCGCCAACAGTTAACGCAGCACTTTACAATATAAAAGGGAGACAATACAGTAATAATACAATAAAATGCAAGAGGATTAAGAGGGCCCTGCTCAGTCAGAAGAGCTTACAATCTAATAAAGGTAGGGCAGGTGGTACAAAAGGTTGCAACTGTGGGAAATGAGCTGATGAAAGTGGTAAAAAATTAGTTGGAGACGTGATAGGCTTTCCTGAAGAGATGAGTTTTCAGGGATTGCCCAAGAGTAGTGGAAAGCCTGGCAGGTTGAGGTAGCGAGTTCCAGAGGATGGGAAAGGCTCTGGAGAAATCTTGGAGAAGAGCACGACGAACATATGGAGACTAATCAATGATTCTGTTTAAGTGGTGATGATTACAAATTAATCCTTCTGAAGAATATCTTTGTTGTAAAGTTATGTATAATGAAGTAGTTAGTGGAGTGTAAATCCAGAGCTTATTTTTGTAGTACATGATAACTGACCCGATCAGTAATAAACCAAACCAGTAGAAGCCAGTTACTGTCAGCCTTTGAAGGAAGAATGTGTAAACATGGAGGTTTACATGGTGCATACACACCTCCTCTCATATCAGAGCAAGTCTAACTAGTCATAAATACATCATTTCTGCTGTGTACAAGAAAAACATAAATATCCATAGAAAAATGTACCCTGTTTATACTGGCTGACCATTCACTTTCATGTCCTTTTATCATTTGTTTGTTCTCCACATTTCCTTATATAACACATTTATTGTGTTTTCTGTCTGTCTCACTTTATTGCCTTTTAACTCTTCTGACTAATTTTACTACTTTCGCTCCTTTGTCCTCTTTTCAGAGCACTGCTCTCTGCTTTTTATAGTTGAAGTTGTTTAAAACAAAAGAGAAACATCAAAATACCTATATATTTATATACTTTAACCGACAAAGGGTTATATAGATTAACATTATCAACTGCATAGCCAGACAGGTGACACATGTAGTCCTAAATAAACAATTCAGCTTTCTTGTGTCACCGCTCAGCCCCCAGCCTTCTTATTTCACACTAAATCAGCATTATCACCTCTGTGCAGTGAGTAGCAGTAATGCAGGAAGGTAAAACAGTAAATCTATATGTATTTCAACACTGTATTTAGCTGTTTTCCTGGAGTTCCACTTTAACTGCCCGGTATAGAAGTATTGGGTCTTTTTATTTTTACACAATAATAACATAAAGTTATAACATAAGCTGCACAATTTATTTATATGCAATAATGAACTTCTTGACCTGGTCACGGCAACCCCAACTATAAGGCCCCATTCACACCTGAGCGTTTTTGTAGCGTGAAGGCTGAAGCTACAAAATGCTGGAGGGGAAAAAATCAATTATTCTCTATGGAGATGGTTCACATCGCCACCCAAAAACGCCTAAAGCCAGAGGGGCAGATCCACAGAGCGAGTACGCCGGCGTATCTACTGATACGCCGGCGTACTTTCAAATTTCCCGCGTCGTATCTTTGGTTTGAATCCTCAAACCAAGATACGACGGGATCTGGGTTAGATCCGACAGGCGTATGGCTTTGTACGCCTTCGGATCTTAGATGCAATACTTCGGCGTCCGCTGGGTGAAGTTCTCGTCGTTTTCCGCGTCGAGTATGCAAATTAGCTATTCCCGACGATCCACGAACGTACGTGCGGCCGTCGCAATCTCTTACGTCGTCTCTAGTCGGCTTTTTCCGGCGTATAGTTAAAGCTGGTGTTTTGCGGCGTATAGTTAGACTTGCCATGTTAAGTATGGCCGTCGTTCCCGCATTTATTTTGAATTTTTTTTTTTTTGCGTAAGTCGTCCGTGAATCGGGATGGACGTAATTCACGTCTATGTTAAAAAAAATGACGTCCTTGCGACGTCATTTAGCGCAATGCACGGTGGGAAATTTAGGGACGGCGCATGCGCAGTTCATTTGGCGCAGGGACGCGTTTCATTTAAATGAAACACGCCCCCCTACTCGCCGATTTGAATTAGGCGCCATTACGCCGCGAGAGATACACTACGCCGCCGTAACTTACGGCGCAAATTCGTTGAGGATTCAAACCAAAAAAAGTAAGTTACGACGATCTTTGTGAATCTGCCCCAGAATCTCCAAAAAGCCTGAAGCTCAACAAGTTTTGGAACTTTTTTTTAGGCAGATTACAGGCTATTTTTGATTTTTACATTGGTGACCTTTTGACCTGTACAAAATCGTGGAAAATAATGTGTCAAAATCGCTGCACAACTGCAGCAAAACGCGGTAAAATTGCATGACTTTCTGCCTAAAAACACTTTGCTCAGGTGTGAATGGGGCCTAACCTTGAGACTTGTGACTATTGAATACTTAGCCATTTTTTTATTTTATTTAAAATATCAAAGTGGAACTGCACTGCATCTGAACACCACAAACCAATGCTATTTTATTCATTTTATTATTCAAAGCAAACTCACCCATCCATCCCTGTCTGCAGTCTTTATTTTACTCCCCCCTAGATTGGGATAGCAGTCAGCAGATTTGTACACAATAAAAAACACTACTACTTTTGTTGGAAAATATTTGGCCGCGACCTTTATTATTGGTTTTAATAAATAAATATTTAAAAGTTCAACTTTAATAACACGTAAAACAGCTCAGCCACTACGGCTCAAGCTGGCCCAGAGGCGATTCAGTTCACATGCGCCGCGCTATATAAGTTATTCATTCATTCATTTATAATCAAAATAAAGGGGAAACTCCCCACTTAAACATATATAACTTGTTTAACTTCATGTACAAAAACTGTCCCCTTTAAAAGGTGACACCAGCCACATAATAAAGGGAAAACCGCAACAAAGGGAGGGTGGGAGGGAACACCACAACTGATGCTACTGAGGCTATTGAGCCTCTAGGGCTCTAAATCCCCCTTTTTATTTAGAAATTATCCACAGAAAACCCCTTAGCGGCCCAGATACAGTGGTCACCTTACCAACTTAGGACAGCCAAGGGCCAATGGGAATGCTTCCCGCACATTTCCAGACTTGAGGGGGTTACCGAATAGTAAACGAGAGAAGGATGAGACAGAAGTCCCAAATAATGTCTTTGAGGGAGAATCAACAACAGGGTCAAATGGAATGATAACAGAAACTTTATTAATGAATACATACACAGTTTAATATATAAAAGGTCCCACTAGGGTGGTACAAAGGCCTCCCGAGTGGGACCCGTTCCTCCAGTGTAAAATTATCTATAAAAACGACATGCAAAATGACAATGTTGTTTAGTAAAAGTTTGCTAAAAGACAGACCAACCGCTACTGACTGAGGCGATAGACACAAACCTCCGATATATAAACTTCATTAGTTACCCAATAGTAAACTAGCAACCCCAAACACTGCCTAACTACAGCTTGACCTGATTTCAGAGGTCAAGGAGCCAATGGGAACTCTTCCCGCAAATTTTGCTCTGAGGGGAGACTAGAAACCTCCGCTGCCGCAATCTCTTGCATTTCTGGCAGTGGCCATCTTGAGTATGGGCAGATGATTCATGTACCATTTACTTCCTGGAATCCATCTGCCCTTAGCTCAGGTATACGCTGGGCTGAGAACCCTCCCTCCACTCCTAAAGACTGCTGGGATTCATTACATCATTTGCTTAGGCCTAGTAATCAGGAAGTAACTGAAGAAATGTAAAAAAAAGTTTAAAACAAGTAAATATGATATACCGCACTTTACTATCTATTTACTAATGCTAGCGGCATGAGGATTAAAAATAGGGGGGGAAAATACATAAAAAGGGGGGTGTAAAGTTTGGGTATTGAGGGGGTGGTCTCTCTCTTTTTTTATTTATTTTTAAGCTCTTCAGTTACAAAGCTATTTATGAAGGGTGGAAGAGCAAATCACTTTTCTGATGAACTTTTACTATTTTACAGCTCATAGATTCATTTGTTCTGTTTATAAATGCATGCTTGATGATTTTGTTCACAAAAGTTTTTGCTGTAGATTATTGAACTTTGTATTTATGTATAAATATAAATATAAATGTACATGCGGTCTGAGAACAAGAAGCTAACGTGGTTAGTATGGTGGGATGACAGTAGAGAACGTAATTATCTGTATTACAGCCTCTCTTCTGTCATATGTTCTGTGGGGTTTCTCCAGTTTGGCAAGTTTGCTTGTTTTGTATTACCAATTACTAATTGATTTAGAAATTATGATTTTTTTTCTTAATTTTCATTGATCATTTCATTGCTTTACCTAATTTAGCTTGTCAGTCCATGGCTAGTCTCCCACAGGTGGAATGCAAGGAAATCATATAGCTAGTACTAGTTAGTCGCATTCAGCTGGACATGTTCTGTAACGTTGAAGACGTTTTGTAGCTTATCAAGGCACTTCTTCAGTTCCTAGATTGTCAGGAAGATACCTCAGCATTTATATTCACAATTTAGGATGCCTAAATCCAATAACCATGGAATGTTGATTGTCCAAGAGCAGGATGGGAGGTACGATGGCGCCAGCCTGTTCTAGTTATATAACCCCATTCTTGGTGTCAGGAAGTCTGCAATCGTGGAACTAAAGCTGGCCAAGTGGCCATACACTGATCAAAATTGGTTTGGTTCAGCAGGGATCAACCGAATTTTAATCAGTGTTTGGCCATCTCTGCTAAACAGAAGTCAATCATTTGCCTGACTTCTGTTGAAGGTCAATATTGGAAAATTTTCTATGATCAGCGGCTGCGGTCAATCAGCTGCAGTCACTGATCAGGGTATTCTGACAGCAGCATGTGACAGTGTCAGAATGCAGTGATTTCCCGGCAGGAAGAAAATTCCTCCATCCACCTCATTTGTGTGGATGGAGAAATGTTTTGGTTGAACAGTAAAAGACTAATAGCTGGATTCAGGTACACGTGCCTAACGTTAGGCAGGCGTAGCGTATCTCATATACGCTACGCCGCCGTAAGTTAGAGGGGCAAGTGCTGTATTCACAAAGCACTTGCGTCCTAAGTTACGGCGGCGTATCGTAAATGTGCCGGCGTAAGCGCGCCTAATTCACATTGTGAAGAGGTGGGCGTGTTTTATGTAAATAAAGCATGACCCCACGTAAATGACGTTTTGAACGAACGGCGCATGCGCCATCCGTGGACGGATCCCAGTGCGCATGCTCCAAATTACGCTGCAAAGACTTATTGGTTTCGATGTGAACGTAAATTACGCCCAGCCCCATTCACGGACGACTTACGCAAACGACGTAAAAATTAAAAAATTCGACGCGGTTCCGACGTGCCTACTTAACATTGGCTGCGCCATCTTTTTGGTGGAATATCTTTAGGCCTGAAAACGCCTTACGTAAACAGTGTATCTTTACGGGCAAGCGTACGTTCGTGAATAGGCGTCTCTTGCTGATTTACGCATTCTAGGCGTAAATCAGCGTACACGCCCCTAGCGGCCGGCAGAAATAGACAGCTAAGATACGACGGCGCCGGCGGTCGTATCTTAGCTAGATTTAAGTGTATCTCAATTTGAGAATACACTTAAATATACGATGGCGCAGATTCAGAGTTAGACAGCGTATCTACTGATACGCCGGCGTAACTCTACCTGAATCTGGCTACAAATGTCTATGGCCAGCTTAAAGGGGTTGTAAAGGTTTGTTTTTTATTTTCTAAATAGGTTCCTTTAAGCTAGTGCATTGTTGGTTCACTTACCTTTTCCTTCAATTACCCTTATAAATGTTTTTTTCTTTGTTTTCTTTGTCTGAATTTCTCACTTCCTGTTCCTCCTCAGTAAGGTGTACAGTAAGCTGTTCTAAATGACTTTCCACCGCTGGGATGATGGTGGAAAGCTTACTGAGGAGAAATAGGAAGTGAGAAATTCAAACAAAGAAAAAAAAAATTAGAAGGGAAATTGAAAGAAAAGGTAAGTGAACCAACAATGCACTAGCTTAAAGGAACCTATTTAGAAAATAAAAGACAAACCTTTACAACCCCTTTAATAGCTATGCAGGCTTCCTGACACCAACAATGGGGTATATAAATGCTACTATGGGGGTTATTTACTAAAGGCAAATCCATTGTGCATTAAGGTGAAAAAACAGGAAGGTTTACAACCCCTTTTAAGAAGTGTCTTGGTAAGCTATGAAACGTCTTTAACATTACAGAACAAGTCCAGTTGAATGTGACTAATTACTACAAGATATACTGTACATTGACCTAGATACTGTAGATGAGAACCTTGACAGACAATAAAAAAAGGTGTACTCATTTTCATAACTGACTTCTATATAAACAGGTTCTGTAATCTGGCTACACACCTATATGTAGCCGTTTTTTGTTGCCATTTTGAATGGCACCCCATTGCAATTCCTACAATGCATATGCATTGCAGAGCACCGTAAGGCTTGGTAACTCATTACCATTTGCGGTGGTGGACCGTTTTGGAAAATATAGTGCAGGTGCTTTTTCTGATCTGCTGTGGTGCATTGGCATCTCATTCAAATCACTGGTCTACCTTAATGCAATGTATTTTAAAATGCGCGCAATGACATGCCAGACAGCCCACTTGTACATGGAGCCAAAGTGTTTCCATTTTATCTCTTTAGGGTTCTGATTATTATCTGTTCCCCTGACGGTTGACTTTGCATCTCTCAGTGACGTTCTACCTCTTTTTGCAGGTATCATTTTCCGAATCAGGTTCCCTCGGTAACTCTTCTGGGAGTGATGTTACCTCCTTGTCTTCCCAACTTCCAGATACCCCAAACAGCATGGTCCCTAGTCCGGTGGAAACGTGAGGTCTTCAGATTAGGACTGAGCAGCATGGACCCCGCATGAAAACCCCTTTACACTTCAAACGATGAACAAACCCAGCCACTCACATTGCAGGACCTCCTCCCCATCCATGGGGCTGTGTGCATCAGTCTGGAACCCGCACACCTCTGACTTTATACTGGGATTTGGGAAGAAAACAGGAATTTATAGTTCTTTTTTGAACTCGTCTCACCCACAACTCATCTCAGACGAAGGTGACTCTGATCCGGGCAGAGTTTTGTCCACCACTAGTGACGTGATCGTCTGCTTTCAGTGTTCTAATGGCTGAGACTCTGTCTTCTTACCTGAAGTCATGGGATATAGAAATATTTATAAGTATCAAATGCTGAGACGTTTGAATATGATAATTTATCTTGTGGATCGAGGACTTTATTATCAAACAAAAGTAAGTTATTAATATTTATTGTCAAAATTGCTGTTACATTGATTAATATGAAATCTTAATAAAAAAATTATGTAAATGTCTGATGTCTCATATGAGCTCTTTAAAACCAATGAATGTGCTGAACATAATGAGATGTTTCCTACTGGGGTATTTTAACCTAAATGGTCAGTCTACACAAACATTATAAGTATATACACATAACGTTCTAACCAGTAAGTTACTGGTGGGTCTGGTGGGTTAAGTTGGCTGCCGGCTACGTCTTGGTTAATACAGCTACTAAAGTTTCCAGCTGGGTCTGTGCCTTCCTTTGAGTCTCACTCCTACTGTTATAACAGAAGTGTTTCAGTTCTGCTGCTCACCACCATCACCTGTACCAGTGAACTCCTACGGACAATTTAGCACATGAGGCCAGGGCTAGTGGTTGTAGCCAAACTCCATAATGACATAATTTTGTATGTAATTCTTTTTTCAGGTACCCAAATTAGAGTAAAATTGTTTCTCAATTAACTAATTCGATTTTAAGTGGATAGAGGGGAGAACTAAAACAGAAACTCAGTTTAATGGAGAAGAGCATTTCATTAGAATGAATTACCGTATTTATCGCGGTATAGCGCGCTCCCGCGTATACCGCGCACCCCTAAAGTTGCCCCCGAAATTCCTGTAAAAAAAAATGTTATATGATTTTATTACATACAGTTTTGGTGTCTTCCCAGCGTCCATCGTCCGGTCCGGCGTCCGTCTGCGGCCTCGGTGGTGTCCTCCCGGCTTCTCCAGCGTGCGCCTCAAGTCGAGTCCCCGCTTCCCGCGCTCATTTCGAGCGCCTCCGCCAACATATACCGAGTGCAGTACACTCGGGAGGAACATTTCGGCAAGGCTCGGCTTCGCTCGCGCTCACGCTCTGTGACGTTTATGTGTGAGCACGAGCGAAGCCGAGCCTAGCCGAATGTATCCGAGTGTACTGCACTCGGTATATGTCGGCGCAGGAATTCAAACTGAGCGCGGGAAGCGGCTATCAGCGTATATTGCGCAGCCACGATTTTCCCCTTATTTTAAGGGGAAAAAAGTGCGCGATATATGCCGATAAATACGGTAAATGTATTTTTATGTACATCCAGGGCATTTTTTCAGGTGGAACTTGGGGGAACTCAGTTCCACCACCTTTGGCTCAGACCCTTTGGTGCCTGCTCACCACAATCACTTGTAAACACAGAAGTTCGGTTTCTGTGTTTACAAGTCACAGCTCTGCACTCCAGTGGCGGCTGGTGCTCAAAATTTTTGCGGGGGGCGCAAACAAAAAAATTGCAGCCTCACTGTGCCCATCAAATACAGCCACTGTGTCATCATTTGTCACCACTGTGCCATGCCATCAAACGCAGCCACTGTGCCATAAATTGTCACCACTGTGCCATGCCATCAAACGCAGCCACTGTGCCATGCCATCAAACGCAGCCACTGTGCCATAAATTGTCACCACCGTGCCATGCCATCAAACGCAGCCACTGTGCCATGCCATCAAACGCAGCCACTGTGCCATCAATTGTCACCACTGTGCCATGCCATCAAATGCAGTCACTATGCCATCAATTCGCACCACTGTGCCATGCCATCAAACGCAGTCACTGTGCCATACAATCAAACGCAGCCACTGTGCCATGCTATCAAATGCAGTCACTGTGCCATGCCATCAAACACAGCCACTGTGCCATCAATTGTCACCACTGTTCCATGCCATCAAATGCAGCCAATGTGCCCCTCAAATGTCGCCACTGTGCCAATTGTCACCACTGTGCCCTTTAATTGTCGCCACTGTGCCCATTGTTGCCACTGTGCATGTCACTGTGCCCTTCAATTGTTAGCACTGTGCCCATTGTCACCACTGTGCCCTTTGTTGCCACTGTGCCCATTGTTGCCACTGTGCATGTTACTGTGCCCTTTAATTGATGCCACTGTGCCCTTTGTCGCCACTGTGCCCTTTGTCACCGATGTACCCATTGATGCCACTGTGCCCTTTGTCGCCTCTGTGCCCATTGTCGCCGCTGTGCCCTGTAAAATGCATTTACCTTTCTGCTTCCACGTCCCTTGATGTCCTCTCCTGCCCTTGATGACGCTTCAGCCAATCAGGTTACCGATAACCAGAATCAGTGAACCTGATTGGCTGAGACGGCTGTCAGTCTTATCCAAGGGACGCAGCCCCTGTACGTTCCGAGGATAAGACATCCGGGAGCCGAGGGGCTGTACTCGGAAAGCCTATCAGAGCCGCTGGCTCTGATAGGCACTTCCACACAGCCAACCAGCTGCCGTTATTCAGGTAACCGGTGCCCTATGTCCGGCCATCTGAATAGACCAGCGGCAGCTGGCCACAATAACATACATTCATGAAATGCATGAATGTATGTTATTTACGAGAGCCAGAGGGGGCGGCGCTGCAGAACGACATTCTTAATGTCTTAAAAGGCCCGTTTTTTTTTTATCACTACAGGAGGGGGGCGGCGCCTGGGCCCCCCCTATGGACAGGCCGCCACTGCTGCACTCTGTATGTAATGCAATCGTGGTATCTAATACCCCTTTAAGACCCTCCTACTGTTTGTGAAATATGACCACACCCACTATTTGATGTGATTTGGAGGGTGTGTGTAGGGGAGGGGTTTTGGTTCCATCACCTATTGTTTGAGAAAAAAAGCCCTGTGTACATCTAACACAATTACATGAATCTGTCATGACATCAGGGTCCCGTAATGCCCTTCACTTTGCGAGTGGGAGGTGGGAGCACTAGGGGGAGGAAGAGGGGAACTTTCCCTCTTGGGTGAAGTTCCACTTTAACAAATAAATCACTGTCATTGCTGTTCTTTCTGCCAGAAGTGTATGAATCACAATAGTGGTTGGTCAGAAATCTTTTGGCAGAAAAGCCAGCAGACACTGTGTATTGTTTTTGCTTGAATAGCCACACTATTTTAGTGTTGGGTAGAATAGGTAAAGGTAAACGCCATGCTTTATTGTGTCTGTCTGTGTCCCAGAGAGGTGACAGGAAGTGGGAGGAAAGCTTTACAAAATTAAGGGGAGTTGTCACCAGAACTTTCTGGATGTCCCATCACTTTCTTCCCCAGTGACAATAGTCATCAGGACATATGGAAATGGGAACTCTAACCTATCCTGATATCAGTAAAAACCTGACATGGGGCTTCAATTCTTAAATACTCTATCCAGCACTAAAGAGAAAAGGTCTGTCTATACATACACATTAATTATCAGCATGGTGTTACAATAGTTACATAGGAAATCACTAACGCCTGTGTATCAATGTTTAGGTACAGTACAGACCAAAAGTTTGGACACACCTTCTCATTCAAAGAGTTTTCTTTATTTTCATGACTATGAAAATTGTAGATTCACACTGAAGGCATCAAAACTATGAATTAACACATGTGGAATTATACATAACAAAAAAGTGTGAAACAACTGAAAATAAATTTCATATTCTAGGTTCTTCAAAGTAGCCACCTTTTGCAGCAGACACATCTCTAGAACTGGTATAAGGAGACTGTGTGAATCAGGCCTTCATGGTAGAATATCTGCTAGGAAACCACTGCTAAAGAAAGGCAACAAGCAGAAGAGACTTGTTTGAGCTAAAGAACACAAGGAATGGACATTAGACCAGTGGAAATCTGTGCTTTGGTCTGATGAGTCCAAACTTGAGATCTTTGGTTCCAACCCCCGTGTCTTTGTGCGACGCAGAAAAGGTGAACGGATGGACTCTAGATGCCTGGTTCCCACCGTGAAGCATGTAGGAGGAGGTGTGATGGTGTGGGGGTGCTTTGCTGGTGACACTGTTGGGGATTTATTCAAAATTGAAGGCATACTGAACCAGCATGGCTACCACAGCATCTTGCAGCGGCATGCTATTCCATCCGGTTTGCGTTTAGTTGGACCATCATTTATTTTTCAACAGGACAATGACCCCAAACCCACCTCCAGGCTGTGTAAGGGCTATTTGACCAAGAAGGAGAGTGATGGGGTGCTGCGCCAGGTGACTACCTCTTGAAGCTCATCAAGAGAATGCCAATAGTGTGCCAAGCAGTAATCAAAGCAAAAGGTGGCTACTTTGAAGAACCTAGAATATGAAATATATTTTCAGTTGTTTCACACTTTTTTGTTATGTAAAATTCCACATGTGTTAATTCATATTTTTGATGCCTTCAGTGTGAATCTACAATTTTCATAGTCATGAAAATAAAGAAAACTCTTTGAACTTTGAATGAGAAGGTGTGTCCAAACTTTTGGTCTGTACTGTATTTACAGCTAACTTATGCATTATAACAACATTCCTTGTTCTGGAGCTGCCAAAAGCATAGACATTTGTACAGCGTTTACAGAGTGTCGTTGTCTGGTCTCCTCCATTCTGAATATGTATTTATTTTATCAGGGTCATATGCTGCCCTATGTTAGCTTGAAACCGCCACTCACAATAGCCAATCCTAGTATGGATATACAGTATAAATGTGAAAGCCTCAGTCAATGTTGACACACGTACCGAAGCTTAATCATAGGGTCCCATATAATTAAAGCCTGGTGGATGGGGCAAAACGTGTCAGGGAAGTGGCCCAGGGTGCCTCATTCACTGAGGCTTTCACATTTTAGCTTCAAACCACCGCTCGCCATAGCCAATCCTAAAATGTTCATTGCTCACTGGATGAGTTTTTCTTATGCTGGCTTCCCTACTATCCTAAATGCCAATGGCCATATGCTGCCCTAGGTGCATATGAATGATGATGATATTTTCTGCAGATTTCATATTTGTCCTATTATTTTTCAAGACATATACGTGCAGCGTTGCCCTTGTAATTTATATACAGATGCATCTAATTTTTGTTTATATATCATCAAAAATTTAGTTATTTCAGTAGTTCAATTTTAAAAAGTGAAACTCATATATAGATTCATTATACACAGAGTGATATATTTCAAGCATTTCTTTCTTTCCCTTTCCCCTTTTACCTGTATTTACCTTCCGAGATCCAGAAGCAGCCAAACAAGGAAAAGGTAAACCAAAAAAACACAGTTAGTACATTTTGTGGCTTTCCACTGCCCCCATAAGACTACATAATCCTTTAAACTCTATGGGGCCAAAAATACACGACACAGCTCCAAAAAAGAGCTACCTTTTCGATCATTGAACGCTGTTTGGTGATCAATTTTACAACATGCTTTATAAAAAAATGTGATTAAACCCATTTTGTCAAAGAGAGCATTCATACACTAATTGGTTTTTGGCAGAGCCAGTAGAAATCGGTTGAGTGTATGGCCAGCTCATGTCTCCTGCCTCAGGCACAGATCTAGAAGAGCCAGATAGTAAATATAGCTCTGAATTTTACATCTACTGAAGACAACAGATGATACAACGTACTGAGAGATATATAGAGGTTGCTTTTATTGATCTCATCCTGAACATGCTACTTGTCTGGCTGTCTCTGTTTTTTTATACCTTCTGGGAAAGATTTCGTAAAAGCGTAAACATTGTTCACTTAGAAAAGCGAATGTTCATTGAGCTCAGTGAATAAAGCCTCGTACACACGACCGAGGAACTCGACGGGCGAAACACATCGTTTTCCTCGTCGAGTTCCTTGTTAGGCTGTCGAGGAACTCTACAAGGCAAGTTTCTCCATTCCCATCGAGGAAAAAGAAGACATGCTCTCTTTTTGGTTCGACGGGATCCTCGACAGTTTCCTCGTCGAAAAATGTACACACGACCGGTTTCCTCGGCATAAAAAAAATCCCAGCAAGTTTCTTGCTGGTTTTTGCCGAGAAACTCGGTCGTGTGTACGAGGCCTAAGGTGAAGCTGTGATTGATGAAAATGTAATTAGTGCATAGAAGTAATGACAGCTGTGATCGGAGTTTGCTGTACCACCTTGCTATGGGTGCCTACTCATTATACATGCCTACTGTGTTGACAGTATTAGGACAGTAAATAAAAATGGCGAAACACATCAGACAAAATCTTCACCTTCTTAAAAAAATATTACTTATCACCTTTTTCACCAGTGTTACGGCTATAAGCTTTATTTAAAGTAGATACAAATGAGCATAAAGCTCTGTACACATGGGCCAAATATTGTCCGAAATCAGCTGATACAATAGATACTGGCTAACATTCACCCCGTGTACAGGTCCTTGTTTGACAGTAGCCGATCGCACAGGTGGCTTCTATTGAATAAGCTTGCTGGAAAAGCAGCAGCTGATCGGCACCCTCTGCCAATGGCTGCCAGCGCTGACCGGTGTGTTTTGGTGGGGCACTACCCCCTGTCAGAACACAATAGCTCAGCGGGGAGAAATTGCATTGTTAGTACAATGACCTTTTCAAGAGCTCCTCAACTTTTTTTTTGTTCAGCCCAGTGGGCTTAATGAAGAAAAACTTACCGGGCCGGATTCAGAAAGAAGATACGACGGCGTATCTCCTGATACGCCGTCGTATCTCTGAGTCCGGCCGTCGTATCTATGCGCCTGATTCATAGAATCAGGTTACGCATAGATATGCCTAAGATCCGACAGGTGTAAGTGACTTACACCGTCGGATCTTAGGCTGCAATTCCAGGCCGGCCGCTAGGTGGCGCTTTCATATCTTTTACACGTCGAATATGCAAATGAGCATTTATGCCGATTCAGAAACGAACGACCGCCCGGCGTTTTTTTTTTACGTCGTTTGCGTTCGGCTTTTCCGGCTGAAAGTTACCCCTGCTATAGCAGGGGTAAGTGCGGCGTATCCTATGTTAAGTATGGCCGTTGTTCCCGCGCTGAGTTTTGAATTTTTTACGTCGTTTGCGTAAGTCGTTCGCGAATACGGCTGGACATAATTTATATTAACGTCGAAACCAATGACGTCCTTGCGACGTCATTTGGAGCAATGCATGCTGGGAAAATTTGCGGACGGCGCATGCGCTGTTCGATCGGCCTGATTTAAATAGTACACTCCCCCTAGCCGAGGAATTTGAATTCCGCCGGGGGATTTACGATACGCCGCCGCAACTTTAGAGGCAAGTGCTTTCTGAATAAAGCACTTGCTTCAAAAAATTGCGGCGGCGTAACGTAAATCAGATAGGTTACGCGGATCTAAAGATCCGCTAACCTATCTGAATCTAGCCCACCGTGTGTACCAGGCTTTTGGCTGCATTCACAGCCAGGGAGCCGTTTGCTGTGTTCAGAGGGGGCTAAACGCTGCCCCTTAGCATAGCTGTGCTATAGCCGCATACAAAGTGACCAATTAGCTGCGATCAGTTTATGTGCAGCCAAAACTTCACAAAAATAGCAACCCTAGAAATACACTGTCTGCATCCAGGGTCAGGTTTAAAGTTCTATTTGTATGGAACTGCTCATCTTCAAACAGGAGCCATAGATTTGTGCAGCTGACAGATGCCGTTGCTCGCTCCCAGTGTGCGCACATGTTCTGTCAGATTAGTGAACCCGTCAGATCAGTGAATGGAAGTGACATTCCATCAGCTGCTCACGCGTCCCACCGCTACCAGATTTGCTAATCTGACAGAAGACCTGCAGTCAGAAGAGGGCAGCGGACATCTTGCTACACTTTGAAGAAGCCGGTTGCCAGCAGTGGAAAGGTGGCGGAGGCCATGTTGGTACATGCCGCACTGCTCAGTGCTAAACCTTGAGGCTTCTTTCACACTGAGGCTCTTTGCAGGCGCTATAGAGCTAAAAATAACGCATGCAAAGCGCCCTGAAAGAGCCTCCTTTTTTACACTGGAGTGGTGTGCTGGCAGGATGCTTAAAAATGTCCTGCCAACCACATCTTTGAGGCGCTGTAGGAGCACTCCTAAAGCGCCCCCCGTGGCTAAAAATAGCGCCGCTTTACCGCCCCAGTGTGAAAGTAGCCTTAGGATTTCAAAATTAAACATCCAAACAGCATCACAGATGTAAACGTACTATATTTATATACAGTATATACGCTCGCGTTATTGCTAAAATTACTGTGAAATTCAAGCCAGAGGTGGTGTAGTAAGATGTCTGCTGCCGCCTTCTGACTGCAGATGTTCTGTCAAATAAGCAAACCTTGTAGCCGCTGAACGCATGCACAGCGTCACTTCCATTACCTAATCTAAAGGGTTTGCTATTCTGACAGAGCACAGGCAGTATTTAGAATGAGCATCAAGAATCTACTGATTTCTGCCAGCAGCCGCCCCCCGGGTGGCTGTGTAAATGTAAAACCAATGAAAGCGCCAGTAGCTGTCAGAATACCCCAATACTGCCTGCATCTGATTAAATATTTTGATTGAAGCATGTTGGGCAGAAGAGGGCCATCAGGGCCACCATTTTTAGGACAAATTTCGGACAGTTTACCAGAATGCGGACAAAATTGCCATAGTGTATGTCCAGCTTTTCAAGGGTAAGCATAAGTGTACAGAGTTCCGCATTGTGGATATTCAGAGACTAGATAAGGAAGAGGGGAGACAAAGCCATTACTACTATATTGATCACATAGGGTTAATTTACCCAAATTATTGGTAACACAACTTCACCTTATTCACTAACTCAATGGATATTTACTTTGCTATGAGAACAGCCTTGGTAAATTAACCCCAATGGGTTAATGGCGAGTCTGGTAATGACAGAAAGATATCTTAATGCCAATTACATGTTGATTGGGTTAAATGGCACGTCTCATGTGAGGATACAAGCTTTTTTCGGAGGAAGATAATTGCGCCTTGCTGATACCGCACAATATCATTTTGGAACATTCGTTTTGAATTAGGAATTGCACAATCCATATTACAGCAGTTTATAAAATTCTCAGTGGTGAGAAATGCCCCCCTCGGTCCATGGATACCCTGGCCTGCCTCGTCTAACATTGAGCTTGGTCCTATTACTTGTCTAGACAGCCGGCAGCCTGTTATCTCCCTCTGGCATCACCTGGAAATGATACACTACAAGTCCCCGCTTTGGCCTGCTCTGGGGTCCAGCCCATCTCCAAAAACCAGTCTGGCGTGTCCTGGTTTATTTTCCTTTCCCAGGAGTAATAACAGTGTTGTGTAAGGGGGAAGGGATCTTGGCCCCAGGTTATAAAATGCCCAGGTCAGCTGCTGGGACATTTGTAGCCCTTGGAATGAATGAGCTTTCAGGAAATAAAGACAGATACTGAATGGAAAGGAAACCTAAGACTCAGGCACAGTCATTTCCTAACCTCTCTTCCTCCACAGTTCACCTTACATGCTGTAACCATAATGAAGAGCTTTCCCTGAACGTTGTGCACTGTATCGGAGACTATTTATTTATGGACGGCTGCACTCCCATCATGTACTGTGATAGTCATCCTGTTCCCCTTCCAGTGCCGTACACGCCATATTCCCTGGATGGTCCAGTTCTATGTACCGGAAACATGTACATCCTAATGAAACGTGACTAGAACAACAATGCCTATGTTCTTCCATCACAGAATCTGACACATTTTATACATGTTTAATTCTGCATATGTCGCTTTTCCCAGGCATCCATCCCAATATAACAGTTTTACATTGGCCGCTTCTACCAGATTACCCAATTACTATGTCATATTTACTGTGTCTTTACTGTAATGCCGCGTACAGACGATCAGACATTCGAACAACAAAATACATTTCAGAGGGATGTTGGCTCAAACTTGTGTTGCATATACACGGTAACACAAATGTTGTTGGAAATTCCGAACGTCAAGAACGTGGTCACGTACAACCCGTACGACGGCACTATAAAAGGGTTAGTAGAAGTTTGGTGAGAGACGATTTGCGCTTTTCAGTCTTCATCCTTTTCAGTCCGTTACAGCGTGACAAATGTGCTATCTCCATTACGAATGCTAGTTTTACCAGACCGAGCGCTTCCGTCTCATACTTGATTCAGAGCATGCGTGGAATTTTGTGCATCGGAATTGTCCACATACGATCAGAATTTACGAGAACGGATTTTGTTATTGAAAAATTTGAGAACCAGCTCTCAAATTTTTGTTGTCGGAAATTCTGAGGCCCCGTACACACGTCCGAGAAACTCGATGGGCAAAACACATTGTTTTGCTCGTCGAGTTCCTTGTGAAGCCACCGAGGATCTCGCCCAGCCAACTTTTCCCATTGACTAACGAGAAAATAGAGAACATGTTCTCTTTTTGGCCCGAGGAGGTCCTCGTCGGTTTCCTCGGCGAAAAGTGTACACACGACCGGTTTTCTCGGCAGAATACGTCTCCCATCGATTTTCTGGCTGAATTCTACCGAGAAACTCGGTCGTGTGTACGGGGCCTGACAGAAAATGTCCGATGGGGCCTACACACGGTCGGAATTTCCGACCAAAAGCTCCCATCGAATACTTATCATCGGAAATTCCAAGCGTGTGTACGCGGCATTAGAGCAGTAAGGATATGTAATTTTCTTCCAATGGCAGTGGTTTCAGCGGGAAGCATCGATAATTAAAAGAAAAAAATTAGATAAGCACCTAAACGACCACAACACACAGAGATATACAATGTAATACTGACATATACCGGTAATCACACACCTTGGACTTGATGGACTTGTGTCCTTTTTCAACCTCACCAACTATGTAAAATTCATTGTGAGTTTCTTATAATAAATAAGGATGTGGATTTAATTTATGCATTGAAGGATGATTTGTGATTCCATGTTGGGACAAAAACTGACATAACTCTGATCAATGAATATTGACAATAGAGAATAATCTATACCGAACAGGAAAATCATCAAATCATTTGATGGCGGGCAGACTAGAGATGTTGGCATGGGTCCCACATCGGCCCTGTCCTTTGGTATGAAGACAGAGCTGTGGTTTGAAACAGCACTGCTGAATGGGCACAAAACACAGTATAGAGAAAATCTATAAAAACTAATAGCAGACAGAAATGGATATACTTTATAGTTATTCCTTTATGTAGTATCCCAATGGTAAGCTTGGCAGCAAACAATTGATCTAGGCCAGAGGGTGTGTGCTACATAAAAAACATATTGCAATTAGAAATCACACCCTTGTGTCCAGACTAATATGATTGAGAAATAACATCTGTATATAAGACATAGTAGACAGCCAAGCATCCATGAGTTTAAGTGTTATTAAACCCAGGACCCTGCATTCACTATATCTGGTCACCCACAGTACACAGAGCATGAAAATACAATTCTTTTATTAAATATAAACTGCTAAATACCTTTTCTCATCAGCAGTATATAGCAGTCTCGTGCCTTCTATCAGTGTCTAGCTAAAGCTTGTAGGAGGAGTTTTCATTCTCCCCTGACTGTCCTTTGAGGCGTAAGGACCCTCGACCCTCTGTCTGGACAGTGCTGATTGGCCATGTGCTGATCACATGCACTCTTCGAGCATGTGCAGAATACCCCCCCCCCCCCCCAGGCTCTGTACTAACAGAAGATGGACTGGGGACAGTGTAAGAAGGGGATGATCTGAGAAGACAGGATCAAACAGCCTTTATATACAATGCAGAGAAAGAGAATTAAACCCATTAGGTCCCACAGTGAGTATAACACGCATGCTTTACTGTATATACAGACTGATTTTACTGTTGTGGGTTTAGTAACACTTTAAGCTGGCCATACACTGTTCAAATTTTAGCCAGTTCCTAATGAGCCAGCTTAAATTTTGCTCAGTGGGTGGCCTTGTTGACCATCTCCTGCCTGTCATCACTCAAATGAAAAATCAAAGGAGGCAGGAGGAGAATTGTCATCCAGTCTGCTGCAGCTACTGTTCAGGTATTTTAATGTCAAACTACAATAGTCACAGTGGTGGTTTTTGTGTAGTATTGATGGAGGAAGCTGATAGATTTCTGTTCGGCCTGCGGGCTGAAAGGAAAAAATCTATATGTGTATGGGCAACTTTATTGTACTGAAAGAGAAGGACCTTCAGATAGCGCAGTGAAGTTATGTTCACTTTACACACAACAAAAATCCAATTGTATTTAGTTTCCTTATATATGATTGGGTATTTGAAGTAAAGAACTAGCAGAATTGGGTAGACTAGAAGTGACATGGTTCAGTAATCTTTCACTAAAATCAAAGGATCAAGAAATAGACAGATAAGATCTGAGAATCAGATAGTTAACATTTGTTACTGCTTTGGTATTCTGGTGCAGCGGCTGTCAGAATACAGACAGTGGCCCAGATTCAAGAAGCACTTGCGCCCGCGCAACCATAGGTTGCGCGGCGCAAGGGCTTACTTGCTCCGGTGTAACGAGTGCTCCTGATTCAGGAACCTCGTTACACCGACTGCAGCCTAGGATGTGACAGACATAAGCCTCCTTATGCCTTCACATCCCAGGCTGCATTCTTGCGTTGGCCGCTAGGGGGCGCGGCCATTGTGATCGGCGTATAGTATGCAAATTGCATACTACCACCGATTCACAAAAGTTGCGCGGGCCCTGCGCACGCAAGGTACGGAGTTTCCGTACGGCCACTTTAGCATAAGGCTGCTCCTGCTAATAGCAGGCGCAACCAATGCTAAAGTATAGCTGCGCTTCCCGCTCGCGACGTTCAAATTTTACGTCGTTTACGTAAGTGAACCGTGAATGGCGCTGGACGCCATTCACGTTCACTTAGAAGCAAATGACGTCCTTGCGACGTCATTTGCCGCAATGCACGTCGGGAAAGTTTCCCGACGGAGCATGCGCTGTTCGCTCGGCGCGGGAGCGCGCCTAATTTAAATGATTCCCGCCCCCGGCGGGATCATTTACATTAGGCGCCCTTACGCAGGGCTATTTAGCATATAGCCCGCGCAATTTACGGAGCAACTGCTCCGTGAATCGCGGGCAAAGCGCAATATTTGCGTGGGCGCAGAGAAATTTTTTTGCTCTTTGCCCACGCAAATATTGCGCGATTCTACCTGAATCTGGGCCAATAACTGGCAGCAGTGATTGCTCCATACACTCTGTATAGCACAGATGAGAGAATGGATAGATTTCTCCCCATAGGTGTGCACAGCCTATTGCATTAAGGTGTGCAACCCAAAGCTCATACACATGTATGTGTATGTATACTGACGGTGTCTGTAGAGCAGTGGACAGTGTCAGGAGGGCAGAGATTGGTGTCAGTAGGGCAGTGGATGGTGTCAGTAGTTTTTATTTGTATCATTTTATTTTTATTATTTTTTACAATTGTATTCTTTTTTACAATTAAAGTTTTATTTTTTTGGTTAAGAAGAGGAATGGGAGGGGGGGGGGGGTGTTTGACCCCTTGCAAACTGCCCTACTGACCCCCTGTCTTCCATCCTGCTGACCCCTGTATATTACTCTACTAACTCCCTGTCTTCCATCCTGCTGACCCCTGTACCATGCCCTACTGACCCCCTGTCTTTCATCCTGCTGACCCCTGTACACTGCCCTACTAAATCCCTGTCCTCTGTCTCACTAACCACTGTACACAGCTCTACTAACGCCCTGTCTTCCATCCTGCTGACCCCTGTACCCTGCCCTACTAACCCACTGTCTTCCATCCTGCTGACCCCTGTATACTACTCTACTAACTCCCTGTCTTCCATCCTGCTGACCCCTGCACCATGCCCTACTGACCCCCTGTCTTTCATCCTGCTGACCCCTGTACACTGCCCTACTAAATCCCTGTCCTCTGTCTCACTAACCACTGTACACGGCTCTACTAACGCCCTGTCTTCCATCCTGCTGACCCCTGACCTAATGATCCCCTGTTTTATATCCTGCTGACCCCTGTATACTATCCTACTAACTCCCTGTCTTCCATCCTGCTGACACCTGTACCCTGCCCTACTAACCCCCTGTCTCCCATCCTGCTGACCCCTGTATACTACTCTACTAACTCCCTGTCTTCCATCCTGCTGACCCCTGTACCATGCCCTACTGACCCCCTGTCTTTCATCCTGCTGACCCCTGTACACTGCCCTACTAAATCCCTGTCCTCTGTCTCACTAACCCCTGTACACTGCTCTACTAACGCCCTGTCTTCCATCCTGCTGACCCCTGTACCCTGCCCTAATGATCCCCTGTTTTCTATCCTGCTGACCCCTGTATACTATCCTACTAACTTCCTGTCTTCCATCCTGTTGACACCTGTACCCTGCCCTACTAACCCCGTCTTCCATCCTGCTGACCCCCATACCCTGCCCTACTGACCCCGTCTTCCATCCTGCTGACCCCTGTACACTGCCCTAGTGACCCCCTGTCCTGCTGACCCCTGTATCCTGCCCTACTGGCTCCCTGTCCTCCGTCCTGCTGACCCCTGTACACTGCCCTGCTAAAGCCCTGTCTTCCATCCTGGTGACTCCTTTAAACTGCCCTACTGACCCCCTGTCCTCCATCCTGCTGACCCCTGTACACTGCCCTACTAATGCCCTGTCTTCCGTCCTGCTAAACCGCTGTACCCTGCCCTACTGACTCCTGTCCCCAGTCCTGCTGACCCCTGTACACTGTCCAACTGACCTCCTTTTCTTTTGTCCTGCTGACCTCATTACCCTGCCCTACTGACTCCTGTCCTCTGTCCTGCTGACAGCTGTACACTGCCCTACTAATACCCTGTCTTCCGTCCTACTGATCCCTGTCCCCTGCCCTTGTGACCCTTCTTCTCTGCCATTCTGATCCCTGGGCTCTGCCATGCTGATTTCTGTCTTCCACCCTGTTGACCCCTGTCTTCTGCCCTGAAATCCCTTTATGGGTTTTAAAAAAAATAAACATTGTTTTCCTTCATCACTTTTCCTGTTGGATTGACTTGGTATTCATCCTGTTATTAACCCATTGAGCGCTGACTCTCTCCGTTTCCCTGCATGTCACATTTCCAGTTGTGTTTTTGTTCAGCTGCACTGGGTCCAGTCAAATACTGTTTTATCTATTTCAATCTTTATAGCATGACCCACAGTTTCAAGCTGGTGGAACCCCTTTGTTTGCAATTGTGCAGTCATGCAACACTGTACCCATATGAAATGTGTATCATTTTTTTAAGACAGATAGAGCTTTCTTTTGGTGGTATTAAATCACCACTGGGTTTTTGATTTTTTGCTAAACAAACAAAAAAAGATGGAAATATTTTAGAAAACAACAAGCTTTTCTTAATTTCTATTATACAATTTTGCAAATAAGTAATTTTTCTCCTTTACTGATGTGCCCTGATGAGGCGGAACTGATAGCCAGCACTGATGAAGAGGCACTGATGAGGCTGCACTGATAAGCAGCACTTATAGGTGGTACTGATAGGTGGCACTGAAAGGCGGGACCAATGAGCACTGATAGGCGACACTGAAGATGAGGTGGTTTCTACTTTCTGATTGGCATTGATGGGCAGCATTGATGTCATTGATGGGTAGCATTGATGGCACTGATGGGGCTGCACTGATTATCTTTGTGCATGTCACCTATTAGGATTGCGTGAGGAG